>NC_064638.1:534011730-534314761 GCF_023864345.2 Schistocerca serialis cubense | reverse complement strand
AGTTATAGAATTCAATAAATACTCAAACTTCTCTGGGATGTTTTAATGGCGTGGTCCTATATGTTTGCGATTCTGCCTGTCTGTAGAGAGGAGTTTCTCGCTGTATACTAATGTCAAGAAGAACAGGGCATTGTAGTAGTTACGAGTAATAAAACTTTATAGCAGAGTTTTTACGCCATTGAATGTAACTCAGTTTTTCCAAGCAACGAAAAGTACGATGACCGAAGTTCGAGTCAACAAGTACAAAGTTAAATGAAGTTAGCGTAATTTTCTTTACTGTCGTTCCCTTGTGAGGGATAGTATATTGTCCCTTTGGGACAGATAGTGTACTTTCATTTGAATACAGTTAGGGCCTTGATAATTTATAATCGTCTTTTTTTACGATTATCTTTCATTATCTTTGTTTAATGAGAATTTGCACGTGTTTAATACCTCCACGTGTATCTAATTAAGGCTTGTATTGCAACCCTACGTCACCGTACCTGTACCGGCGCCTAAAGGCAAGTCATAACGCGAACACTATTAACAGCCAAATGCTGTACTGCACATTCTGAACATCATTCCCATAAAATTGAGTACCCATACAGTTAACTAGGTGGCTCAATCAGCGAAATTTAATAAAACCACCTTTTAATAAGCATACATAGATTAACGATTTCCGAAACTTATGGTAGACTCCCTGGAAGATGTTCGCCGTGACACATGTGAGGATCATTTTGAGACTACAAGGATACCACCAAAATAAGTATTTCAATTAACATAATGAAACAAAAATTTCTGTTGACAATAGGTTCCCTACAGGTTGAAATGTAAGAACAAGCAAAAATAAAGATTCTGTATTGATAGTGATCCAGTTTTGTAAGCAATCACTGTTATCGATGAAATGAGGCCTACATACTTTGAGTGGAGGTTGAAATAAGGGATGAAGACTTTTATTATTAGCGTTCGAAATGTCCAGAAATGTTGTTTGCCTATTCATAAGAAGAATGATTATTTTGTATGTCGCTCTTTGCTTGCAACACATCTGTGTAATGGCATTTGACGATGATCATGTATAAAGGACTGCAAGAATTCTCAGATGGAAGTTAAGTATTTGTACTTGATGTAATAAAACTCTTTAATAGTACTTGTTTGATTGTTTGCCTAGCGAACCGAGTATGGACGATTCCTAGACACAACAATTTTCCGATCAGTGTACGTGCTTCTTTTGAACGGATTCGAAAAACAAGAAGTTAAACAATATAGCCAGCTTACTGCCATATATTTTCGGCTAATTTCTTTTTTATTCCTTTCTTGTAGATTTACGTATCAAATCTTCGCAATAATACTATTAGGCATAAAGATGCAAGGAAGTCTCATCCCTGGTGTCGGCCACTAGCAACAGTAGCCGAAATGTAGGTCGTCCACCCAAAGAAGTTCTGCTTCACATGCCTGGTGTGAATTTTACACTGTAACAATAACAGAAGTGTACATTTTCCAAAATTCATAGAAACGACACGGCACAACTTACTCGTTTCAAACCTGATCCCGTTACCACAGTAACAACGGAAGTTTTTCTACTCGTTACAATAATTTCATACGTGCTCCGCGAGTCGCATGCAAATGTCGAGAAAATACTCATTCTCTTTCCCAAACATGTGCAACATGCCGCGATTTGATGCCATCGCAAGGATTGTATCAGAAGTGAGGCCAATACTTCATCTAAAAGAAGAATCCCAGTGGATTAACTCAGCCGTTCGCATTGGTTATAAGTACCGCATGTCATCATCAGCCCCTACACGGACAAACCTCGTACAGCCAGAGCTGTATTTAGATCACGAAAGCCAAGTTGGAGTGAGACAGCGCACCACATTGTTACAAGACGAAGTTGTTCGAGCATTCTTGCAATATTGGCAGAAGCCAGAAGGAAAACTGTCCTGTTCTCCCTAAAAAGGAGGGGACAGTAAATCTTCTTCATCGACACTGTGCAGAACACCTTGAACTTTTGTAGATCTTGTTCGTGTTCGGTGGGGGAAGGGGCAGTTCTGTTCTCCAAAAGCGAACATTTCTGTAAAGCATTGCTTCTTGAGTAAAATTCAACCCACTGACGCAGCATTTTCACTGTCCGTCCTCGCTATCTACTCGGTGTGGCGTAAACCTGGACCAACTGCAGCTCGTACATGTTACGCTCGTACATGGCGTCTGCGCAGTATTGTTCGTGGGACCCGAAGCTCACGACTTGCATGACTTCTTGATTTATGTCAGCCTCATTGGAATGCAGATCGAACGATATCCCTTTTAAATGAAGCCCTTCTGTTCAAATTCTTTGTTTGTGAAGGGCATACACGGACAGTCTGTTGGCCTGGCTGGTTCCTGGTGAAAGTTCATATGAAACCTTCGTTTCTCCCGCAGAAATCAAACAGTTATATTGGTAATGCCATTACGCCAAGACATTTAAAGTGCTATCTGCAGAAGTCTCTGGGCACCAACCCTACTAAATACCTGAAAATACATTTATATCCCGGGCAATTTCGCTAGAACAGTACTCCGTAATGCAGATGAGAATGGAAGAAGAAAAACACGACTGGAGCAAGCACAGTTTCCTCACACTATTCGTTAATTTACACAGTAAGAAAATTTCACGAGCTACTTCGTTAGACATATAATTTGTGTTTTGATTTTATCCATACTGGATGGGAGGTCGTGGTTGTGAATGTCAATGTTAAAAAATACATCGGGTCAGCCACTTGTTTATAGTGTAAAACACTAAGATTGACGCGTTTCGGAAGTCAAGCTTCCATCATCAGAATAATAAAAAGAACCTGTTAAAACTCTCTAAAATGGAACATGCACCCGGCACAATAAAATTGATAATAAAATTAAAACATCGTGGCTACTTCCCTTGTTGTATCAATTTTATTGTGCCTGGTGCATGTTCCATTTTAGCGAGTTTTACCAGGTGCTTTTACTTTTTATTATTCTGATGATGGAAGCTTGACTTCCGAAACGCATCAATCTTAGCGTTTTACGCTATAAACTAGTGGTTGAGCAGATATATTTTTTAACATTAACATTTTCAATTTGTGTTTTCTTCCCCTGAGAATCTTTGGTCCCTGAACAGTTCAAGTACATTTAATGTTTTATTTCCATTTTTGGTTATATTTTCCGTAAAAATTGTTTCTCCTGTTTTTATTTACCAATACGGCACGCCGACCTTTTTGTTGTAGTGCAGTTGGCATTTTGTACAGTACTACTCTCTAATGGTTCCTGCATACAACAAAGGAATAGTGACTATAAGGGAAAAAGATTCGAGGGTTAATCTGTTAACAGGTTACGATTTGAAGCGAAAAAGGTGTACAGTTTCGTTTATGTGACTTTTTGAATGAGTGAAGTTCTCCTGTGCTCATCTTGTTCACTACTCACTTCTCATGTTTCCGGAAATTGGTTAAAGCACTATTTGAAATACATATTAGTGTATGTGGCCGTCGGAAGATACTGGTGGATGTGTGAACCTCAAGAAGAAAGTACACCTAGAGGTTTCACGGTGGTAGTAACGTGACCTGAAATAAGTCAACTGCAAACTGTGAGGCGCGTCGCAGTGGCAAAACGTCCGCCGTCTGCGGGTGTCGCGTCGAGGCAACGGGGCAGCGGCACGGTCTGCAACAGCCGCCCGGCCGCTTACGGCGGCGAGTGGGCGGCGAGGGCGGCGGACAGGGCAGCGGGAGCAGAGCGCAACTTGCCTAAGTCGGCCGTGTGTCTGCGGCTGCCCGACACACAATTACAGCCGACTGCAGCCTGCGGCCCTCCAGCCCCGTGCCACCGGCACCTGCTCTGCCGCGCTTGTGCTGTGCGCGTCTGCTACCGAGCGAGGCCTGTCTTGATCCCCGAGGGCTCTCAACGGATAATCCGAAAGATGACCTTCCCCCCCCCTCTCCCCCCCCCTCTCTCTATCGCCCTTTCTCTCGCTCTGCCTCTCTCGCAGTACGTTGAACAGAGAACAACTCTCTCACCGCTATCCGCTTTTCTATGCCACGGCTTCTTCGAAGCGATAGTAAACTTGGTAGGGTCATAAATGCTGCAGCAAAGGGACAAGTGGTTGATGTACGACACTACGTCGTACAGGTACCATACCATAGTGTTACCTGAACATAGTGTTAACTGATGCGCCAGTTGATCGGATTAAATGTACCACAGCTTCACCAAGGTAATGTTAACATTGAAATAGTGGTTAAGCGGCATCCTAATAGCGAACCTCGACCTTATCGCTCCCTGAAGGGCGTTTCCTCATCTCGTCGGGGCTGCTGAACAAATATGGTGGGGAAAGAAAGAATGGTAACGAAAAACTGATGGCAGTGCGCTGACTGGTTTGATTTTGATATGTTAATGAATTCCTTTCTGTGATAACTTCTTCATACAGCAGTAACACTTCCACCCTACAGCCTCAAGTACTACTTACATGTGTTCCAATCTCTGTGTTCCTCAGCAATTTTTAGCCTCTATACATCCATCTACTACAATAAAGTGGTATCCTGATATTTTAACAACTGTCCTCTCTTCTTGTTTTGTCTTCTTGTCACTGTTTGCCTAGTGTTCATTTCTTCCCCGCTCTGTAAAGACCCTTCTCATTTCTAATCTTACCAGTACACCGAATTTGCGACGTCCACTTCAAGCACCACATCCTAAACGATTCGATTCTATTATTTTCCGGTGTTCCCACAGACCATGATTCAAAACCATACGATATGTATTGGAACATTTTCCAAAATTGCTCCGTAATCTAATTGATAGCCCACTATCCAAAGTAGACCACCCAAAATTAATGTAGTAGTAAGAAAAATCGCATTAACGAGTGTCTTGGCTATGCGGACGCAAAGTTGTTTATTGCCAGTTCCAGTCGCGATTTTCTAAATTATTTCACATAGTGTGCTAGTTAAACTCTACATGCGCTTGAGAAAGGTGTTGGTGCTCACTTTCTGGCTTCTTTTCATTAGTCTGCTGAATATTATTTAGCGTATTTCTAATACAGACATATCACAAAATTAAATTACATACAGGGTGTTACAAAAAGGTACGGCCAAACTTTCAGGAAACATTCCTCACACACAAAGAAAGAAAATATGTTATGTGCACATGTGTCCGGAAACGCTTACTTTCCATGTTCGAGCTCATTTTATTACTTCTCTTCAAATCACATTAATCATGGAATGGAAACACACAGCAACAGAACGTACCAGCGTGACTTCAAACACTTTGTTACAGGTAATGTTCAAAATGTACTCCGTTAGCGAGGATACATGCATCCACCCTCCGTCGCATGAAATCCCTGATGCGCTGATGCAGCCCTGGAGAATGGCGTATTGTATCACAGCCGTCCACAATACGAGCACGAGGAGTCTCTACATTTGGTACCGGGGTTGCGCAGACAAGACCTTTCAAATGCCCCCATATATGACAGTCAAGAGGGTTGAGGTCAGGAGAGCGTGGAGGCCATTGAATTGGTCCACCTCTACCAATCCATCGGTCACCGAATCTGTTGTTGACAAGCGTACGAACACTTCGACTGAAATGTGCAGGAGCTCCATCGTGCATGAACCACATGTTGTGTCGTACTTGTAAAGGCACATGTTCTAGCAGCGCAGGAAGAGTATCCCGTATGAAATCCTGATAACGTGCTCCATTGAGCGTAGGTGGAAGAGCATGGGGCCCAATCAAGACATCACCAACAATGGCTGCCCAAAAGTTCACAGAAAATCTGTGTTGATGACGTGATTGCACAATTGCGTGCGGATTTTGGTCAGCCCACACATGTTGATTGTGAAAATTTACAATGTGATCACGTTGGAATGAAGCCTCGCCCGTAAAGTGAACATTTGCACTGAAATGAGGATTGGCACATTGTTGGGGGAACCATTCGCAGAAGTGCATCCGTGGAGGCCAAACAGCTGCTGATAGTGCCTGCACACGCTGTACATGGTACGGAAACAACTGGTTCTCCCGTAGCACTCTCCATACAGTGACGTGGTCAACGTTACCTTGCACAGCAGCAACTTCTCTGACGCTGACATTATGGTTATCGTCAACTGCATGAAGAATTGCCTCGTCCATTGCAGGTGTCCTCGTCGTTCTAGGCCTTTCCCAGTCGCGAGTCATGGGCTGGAATGTTCCGTGCTCCTTAAGACGCCGATCAATTGCTTCGAACGTCTTCCTGTCGGGACACCTTCGTTCTGGAAATCTGTCTCGATACAAACGTACCGCGCCACGGCTATTGCCCCTTGCAAATCCATACATCAAATGGGCATGTGCCAACTCCGCATTTGTAAACAGTGCACTGACTGCAAAACCACGTTCGTGATGAACACTAACCTGTTGTGCTACGTACTTATGTGCTTGATGCTAGTACTGTAGAGCAATGAGTGGCATGTCAACACAAGCACCGAAGTCAACATTACCTTCCTTCAGTTGGGCCAACTGGCGGTGAATCGAGGAAGTACAGTACATACTGACGAAACTAAAATGAGCTCTAACATGGAAATTAAGCGTTTCCGGACACATGTCCACATAACATCTTTTCTTTATTTGTGTGTGAGGAATGTTTCCTGAAAGTTTGGCCGTACCTTTTTGTAACACCCTGTATACTTATGTACAAATTTACACAAAAGAAACTTAAGTTTGGCCTTGCAACTGAACATCCAGTCCTTCAATCCAGCGCACTGCATTTGGAGTTGCTAACAGAAAGTCCTCTTCAGCATCGTGACAGGCTCGAATCCTGCATTCACTGACAGTATGGTGAACAGATTGGTATGCAGCCCCGCAGTCACAAGCTGGATTAGGCAGCTTCTTCCACTTGAAGACACCATCCCTGGATCGGCCATCACCGGTACAGATTCTGTTGAGAGTAGTCCAGGTCTTGCGTGGCAGGTCGAATCCACTTAGAAGTTTAGCAGCTGAGAAGAATTAATGCAGGCGCACATCTGTCACTGCTTCCCACAGACCTTTCCATTCTTCAAGGGGTTTGAAATCCTTAGCAACCATGTCAGCAGCATCGCACAGAGTTGGAGGGCGTGATTTCAGTCTCTTACGCTTTTAAGTTTCAGGTACGTTAAAATTCCTGGAGATCTTGTGGAATTCACTCATAAGGGCAGTACATCTGCGTAGATCAGGAGGCATTATACAGGTTAACAGTGGAAGCCAAAAAACTAGAGTAGATCTGATTGCGCCAGATATTATGCGCATTGTCGTATTCAGCTGGGTGTCAACAAGCCTTGTATTACGACTCTTCATCGGAACAGTAGCGTTGCTCACGTCCGTAGGTCTAACCTTAAAATACCCTTCTGGTTGGTGCTAATTGAGCAACAGCGATTTCAGAGCGAGACTATCCACAGGATCTACTGGCAATGACATACCAACTAAAGAGCAGAAACAGTTCTGATGAGTAATTCTACAATCATTGAGGGCTTAGATGGACATAGCTAACTGCAGCTTTTCATATCAAATTTCACCAGCTTGTGCTGAGATCTTATTGTGCTCGTTTTATGATTCGTTTCTGCCTTTGTACATTTTAGTTTTAATTACCCTTTCTATGGCAGTCCAATTGTTGTATCTTAGTAATAAATAAGATTGTATAGTGATCTTTGGTTTCCCTTTGTAGTTTGGTGAAACCCTTTTCTCACCATACCTATCTGAGTTATCATATCCGTAGTTCATGTTTAACTGAACCACCTCAGTTTCCGTTCATATGGTTATCTGATCCCACTGCGCGAGCTTTTTCGTAACACTTCGCATGACTTTATGGGCAGCAATCTTTTTAAAGCATAGGACAGATTTCAAATGTACACTACTGGCCATTACAACTGCTACACCACGAAGATGACGTGCTACAGACGCGAAATTTAACCGACAGGGAGAAGATACTGTGATATGCAAATGATTAGCTGTTCAGAGCATTCACACAAGGCTGGCGCCGATGGCGACACCTATAACGTGCTGACATGATGAAAGTTTCCAACCGATTTCTCAGACACATATAATAGTTGACCGGCGTTTCCTGGTGAAACTTGTTGTGATGCCTCGTGTAAGGAGGAGAAATGCGTACCATCACGTTTCCGACTTTGATAAAGGTCGGATTGAAGCCTATCGCGATTGCGGTTTATCGTATCGCGACATTGCTGCTCGCGTTCGTCGAGATCCAATGACTGTTAACAGAATATGGAATCGTTGGGTTCAGGAGGGTAATACGGAACGCCGTGCTGGACCCCAACGGCCTCGTATCACTAGCAGTCGAGATGACAGGCATCTTATCCGCATGGCTGTAACGGATCATGCAGCCGCGTCTCGATCCCTGAGTCAACACATGGGGACGTTCGCAAGACAACAATCATCTGCACGAACAGTTCGACGACGTTTGCAGCAGCATGGACTATCAGCTCGAAGACCATGGCTGCGGTTACCCTTGACGCTGCATCGTAGACAGGAGCGCCTGCGATGATGTACTCGACGACGAACCTGGGTGCATTAATGGTAATACGTCATTTTTTCTTATGAATCCAGGTTCTGTTTACAGCATCATGATGGTCGCATCCCTGTTTGGTGACACTGCGGTGAACGCCCATTGGAAGCGTGTATTCGTCATCGCCATACTGGCGTATCACCAGGCATGATAGTACGGAGTGCCATTGGTAACACGTCTCGGTCACCTCTTCTTCGCATTGCCGGCACTTTGAACAGTGGACGTTACATTTCAGATGTGTTACGACCCGTGGCTCTAGCCTTCATTCGATCCCTGCGAAACCCTGCATTTCTTCAGGATAATGCATGACCGAATGTTGCAGGTCCTCTACGGGCCTTTCTGGATACAGAAAATGTTCGACTGCTACCCTGGCCATCACATTCTCCAGATCTCTCACCAACTGAAAACGTCTAGTCAATGGTGGCCGAACAATTGGCTCGTCACAATACGTCAGTCACTACTCTTGATAAACTGTGGTATCGTGTTGGAGTTGCATGGGCAGCTGTAACTGTACACGCCATCCAAGCTCTGTTTGACTCAATGCCCAGCCATATCAAAGCCGTTATTACGGCCAGAGTTGGTTGTTCTGAGGACTGATTTCTCAGGATCTATCCACCCAAATAGCGTGAAAATGTAATCACGTGTCAGTTCTAGTATTATATATTTGTCCAATGAATACCCGTTTATCACCTGCATTTCTTCTTGGTGTAGCAATTTTAATGGCCAGTAGTGTATTTTGCATTTCTCAAGTATGATAAATGCTCCACCGTGGTCTCACAAATGCTATAATCCGAACTTCCATTCTCAGAAATTTGGGTCTACGTTCAATAATAAGTGAGACATTGAATATGTATGCAAAAAATTCGTTTTAGTCGGTATTCGAACATCCCATATTATTCCCCACTCTTAACATAATCTCCGTTCAGTGCGACGGCATTTCACCAACTTACTTGGAAGGCCTGTACTTTCTCGTGCTGCTACACCACTGGTCGACGTCGGAGCCAACGTCTTGCTGCATCAATAATCTCCCTATCATCCATGTACTCTTCCCGCGGATGGCATCCTTCATTCGGCCAGACATATGGAGGCCCAAAGGTGCTAGGTCGGGGCTGTACTGTGGATGAGAAGCACAGTTAAATGAAGTTTTTTTGAGCTACTCTCGCATGCACATATTTGTGTGCGGCCTTTGGTTGTCAAGTAGATCGAGAAATTCGTTTGAACTTTTGTGGCGACGCACACAATGAAGTCGTTTCTTCAATTTCCTGGCGGTGGTGCAATACGCTTGAGAGTTGATCACTGAGAGAAGACATCAGACAGCCTAATTCCCTCAGATTCCCAGAAATCCATCGCCATGACTTCACCGGCTCAGTGTGAATCTTTGAACATTTTATCCGGAGGAGCGGTGGTGCGGAGTGTCCGGTTCGAAGTGAAGAGCCCATGTCTAATCACCTGTAACGACTTTCGATTAAAAGTCGTCACGAGCAACCTCGTAACGTGCAAGTAAATCAGCAGTGACGGTCCTTCACTGCTCTTTACGGTCTTCTGGTGGGCGGCGATGGACCCAGCGGCCACACACTTTGAGCACCCCAGGTGGCAGATGAGTGTGTCAGCACTACCACCAGAGAAGGCGAGGTGCAGCGAGGTGTCTGACTGTGTCTGTCGAGCACCACGAATGAAAATTTCCACACGTTCGAGCATTACAGAAGTCACAGTACTGTGCAGCCGGCCAGCATGCGGGAGATCGGAAAGGCTTGCGCGACCTTACGATGAAGACAGATGCCTCGCCCAATGACTCACAGTACTTTTGTCCACTGTTTTTCAAGTCTTCGTAGTAGTCTTGCAAACGCCTTTGGATGCGATTTTCTGATTTTCCGTCAAACGAAACTCAATGACAGTTACCTGCTATAAATACACCTCCACTACAGACACCGTTTGGAAGGCTACGTAAAGCGCCCCACCCATCGGAACTCCATGAAATAATAGGGGCTGAAGCAGGAATACTCCACGATGTCCCACAACTAATCCCGAATTTTTTTCAATCGAAATTGCCCGTGGAAAAGAAGTATTGCGTTACTCACCGAAAGCCGCTCGTAGTAGACGAATTTTACCCAGATATTCTTTCTTAACCAATAATTTTATTCTTTTTGTACATTCTTTGGTTAGTCCGTCATGCCTTAGCTTGCTTCTAGCTAGCAGAATTCCTTTACTCCACCTACTGTGTGGTCACCAACTGTAATGTTAGTGAAATGACCCTAACATAGAGAGATTATCTTCGCTTTATGCGTTATGCCACAAATTTACTTATACAACTTTTGTTAATTACTATATGGACATAAATGAAGCTGATTTCTTTCTTTCACCACGCCTAAGACATTACAAGAACCGTAGAGATTTAAATCACATAATTTACGAAACAGACTGTAATTCCCAATTAAAAGTTTGATTACTGGGCAACTGCTTACCCATCTTGAAGATTTAGCATAATATTAGTATTAGCAGAAATCCCAAATAAGTTAATACATTTTGCAAAAGCGCTATACGATTAATGAGATTACTAATTATTCAGTATAACTTTAAGCACAACAAATCTCTCTACAATTATTGAAATATATTTGAGAGAGAAATACTCCGCAGCGCCGTCGAGATTATTAGTTACCAACTCAGTCGTCATGAAGATACTAGAGCAATTTAAACCAAGTTTGTGTTCATTAAAAGAAAGGCGCCATTGGGCTCACCAAAGTTGCTAGCTACTAGCGGTAACTTGCCCAGCACGAAGTTTTGTTAATAATACATTAAATAAAATTAGTATTTCAGAAAAATGCACCACAGCACTGGTTAAAATATTTTTTTCGTAACAGTTTGAAGGAAAGTAGTATTTAGAAAACATGTGTCACAGCGTCCAGAAGATTAGTATATCCATTACAATTTAAATGAAAATTGTATTTAAGAAAAACGCTCACTGGAATAGTTTGTTCACAACACCTTAAAGGAAATTTGTATTAAAGAGAAACACACCACTGCTCTCATTAGATCAATAACTAAGTGTGACCTGGCCAGTGTTAAATACGTCAAATTTCAGTGCCAACAGCCAAAGAAATAAAGTCAAATACGTTTGAGATATCAGAATAAAATTTTTATCTGCCGTTTTACAGCTTCGGTCTTACATACTCAGCAGACCGACATGAGATCGTGTGGTCGTTTCAAACCCAGGCGCCTCGGCCGCCAAGGCAGCGCCGCTAGACTCATCGACAACTAGGTCAGTGGGAAACGCTTACTCGTTAACTGGACGATGACACACACCAACAGATGAGAGTGAACTACAACAGACTAAAATTCTAAATAAACCATTTTTTGGTTACAAGGTAGAACAATTTCGAGTGGGAAATAAGGACCAATTCAGCTCAAAGGAATGACAATAACGTTCCTACAATAGTTAGTACTAAGGGCCCCTTTACAATTTAACAATCTTTAGAATTAAAGGTACAAGAGGTGGAAGAATTCAAACCTAAAAACAGGCCATAAATTTATTCCTGTATATTAATAAATGCTACAAAACTTAGCAGTGGAATAACAGGCTTATACAGGAACTGCAGGCAGCCTGACAGTAACATCTATCGTATAACATTTTCATTACAAACAGAGTACTGTTTCGTAGCATTGCCGGTCTCAAGGGCTGGCTAATTACGGCATTATTAAGTACTTGACATGCATGTACTCAAGCTCCACTAGAACTTTAAAGAGTACACGGTGCTCCTCTTTACACATAAACATGTTCTCATTAATCAAATGCCTCAGACCAGATCCAGAAACGGGAATTGGCCACAGGCGATGTTTGGAAATCCTGGGTGGCAAGACAGAACCAGAAGGCTGTGTAATTGGCCACAGGCGATGTTCGGAAATCCTGGGTGGAAAGACAGAACCAGAAGGCTGTCGTTCCTCCCAGCGATATTATCGCCGTCCTAACACCACGCATCCAACACGAAGGCCGCAGCCGGCTGACTACACAAAGCACAGTGCCTTTTCTCGACTCGGCACGCGCAACCCTCCTTTCACTGCGCGGATCTCCCTCTACCTCCACCGGCCTCACAAGAATCGCTATCACTCGTACCCCTCACGCCCTCGCTAAAATTATCACCAGATCATGGACAGCTTTATTCTATCCAAAGATCGCGAACCAGCCAGCGAGTGATACGTCGAATCATGCGTCACGGCTCTGTTAGGTTTATCATTAATATCATTTTTTGAATGCTGATGACTTTATGGAAAATTTTATTTCCCTAGGTCGCGAAGTCTGCTTACTGTTTGGACTTGTTAATGTCGACAAATAAAGATTTTAATAAAAAGTCTTATAAAAAATCTTCAGCGTTCAAGTTAACATATCGCTCACTCCACATCGACTACCTCAGGAAACTAACATTTCATTTCTGCTACACCTCAGTACTTTGGTCTTCGTTCGGTTTACTAAGAGTTCATATTCTCTACTCAATACACTGATTACGTACAACGCGGTGATTTTTTTCATTTTTTTTTTGTTTACTAAGTTAGCGACGTCATCAGCGAATCTTGTGACTGGTATCCCTCTAGCCAGAATTTAAATCTGTCATTGGTTCTTCTGCACGTAAACTGAAGAGAACAGATTTAACACTACATTTCTGCCTCTCACCATTTTAATACGAGCACTCCGTTATTGATCTTCCATTCTCATTGCTCCCTCTTGATTTAGTGCATATTATACACTATACGTCCTTTCCTTTATAAGTTACTTCCATATTTATCAGAATTTCGGAAGATCTTTCATCAATTTATAGTGTGGAACGCTTTATCTAGGCCGATAAATCTAATGAACTTGTATGAAATCTTGCTTCAGTTATCAGTAGCAACGCCAGAAATGAGAATATTGTGATGCCTTTACCTTAGTTTTCTCACTTATCTGCTGTTGCTGTCTTCGGAATTGTGTGGCTGATCATATATCGCGTCTCATAAATTCTACACACCAACATGAATAGTCGTATCCACTTTCCCCAACGATATTGGAAATTCCTAACTTATATTAGATGTCCTATCCGGCTAATTTGATCTGAAGTCTCCCCGAAGCATGTTAACTTCTGCCTGCATAGTGTATCCTCTATGTCTTCCGTATCGACTCGTATTTCTTCTTCGTCACATCATCATATAAGTCCTCACCCTGGTAGAGGCCTTCAGTGTACAAATCCAACCTATCCGTGCTCTCCTCTGCGTTTGACAGTGTAGTTACCGTTGCGCGTTTCGGTGACTTTTGTTTTCATTTGACCGAAGCTACTTTCACATTTTCTAAGTACTAAATCAATCCTTGTTTTTCACTTCTCATTCGACTTGTATTTATGTATTCCCGCCTCTCCTTGGCCATTTTTTACCTCTTTCTTCCACTGTGACCTCTAAGTATTTCTTCTGTTGCTCAAGTATTTTGTGCAGTTGTGTTGCTCGTGGCTACGTTAGTCTAACTTCTGCGGTGGCCCTTTTCAGTGGTTTCCAATCCTTTTCAGCTGCCTACAGTGGTAATCTGTATCGCAGCATCCACGTCCTTAGAGAACTTCTGACCCATATCATAATTCCTCAGTAATTCACTATACAATTTCTTTCTACACTGACTCTTCTAGACTATTCTCTTAAACTACATTCAACCCTTCAATCCTGAAGTGTGATTGATTTTATACCTGAATTTTGGCACCTCATATATTCCAATACTCCATTTCGGAATTTCTGTCTGTCCATAATGCAATTCACATGTTATCTTACGTGGCTCCAGGTATTTTCCAAGTATACCTATTCTGTCTCGGTTCTTGAACAGCGTATTCGCTATTAATACCTGAAATATCTCCTCTCTCATACCTACTCTCAACCCCATTCTTTCCCTTATCCTGTCTTCTTTTCGTTCCGCTATACGATATTCCTGTCCCCCATGACATTTACATTACCATCTCCCTTTACAAGCAGAATTATCGGTTCGATAGAAACATATAAATTTATTTTCCTTTCGACGTCTACATCTGTAGGCGGAATGTATACCTGAACTGCTGTCGTTGGTGATTCAATGCTACCGATTCTGATGAGAACAACGCTGTCACTGAACACTTCAAATGAATTCGCAATTGCTGGCCCGTGTGGCCAAGCGGTTCTAGGCGCTTCAGCGCGGAACCGTGCGACTGCTACGGTCGCAGGTTCGAATCCTGCCTCGGGCATGGATGTGTGTGATGTCCTTAGGTAGTTAGGTTTTGTGTGATGTCCTTGGGTTAGATGGGTTTCAGTAGTTCTAAGTTATAGGGAACTGATGACCTCAGATGTTAGGTCGCATAGTGCTCAGAGCCATTTTTGAATTCACAATTTCGAATGAGAACTACCATCAGCTATAGAAGTGAATGACGACAGTGAAAATTTGTGCCGGATCGGGACTCGAACCCGGATTTCCCGCTTATCGCAAGCGGTCGCCTTAACATTTTTTAAAATCTCATTTCAGTTTTTTTTATTGCAAAGGGAAGCTAAACCCTCTTACCGAACACTCTGAGCACCCGTGCCGACACTACCATATGGCTATCTGTGGACGACTCACGGCCAAACCCAAACTTCCATATGTCGTCAACCATGCGTCTACGACCTGTACGCGTACATCCATTATGTATATTCTCGTACAGGTCAGACGTTGTACTTGTAAGTCGTTTGCCCGGTTTCGGCAGATATATACGATAGTGCAGTGCCTGTGTTATTCTGTTAACGATGCTAAGTTCCTTTGGACATGCATTTCACTGTTCGTAGTAACTCACTCTCTGCTCTACCATCTGTTCATACCGATTGCTACCATTTTCTGCCGCTGTTGATGTTGCACAGTAATCATCTGTCCAAAAGTACATATCTTCTTACGATTTCGCTTCCCAGAATACCATTCCATACACCTAGAAAGGAGCCTTTGTCTTTACCTTTTGAGATTTTATTTCTTCTCTACCATGTTCGAACGTACGCCATTCCACTCTCTAGCTCGTATACTGTTACATTTTCGCCTTTTACAATGCGACAAAGGAAATGCGGGTGAATTCATTTCATAAGTATTTTGGAAGAACTGTCTTGATGAGATAAATGAGGAAACGGAGATGCGGAAGATATAGCTGATCTAGTGTTAGACTTTGCGTTTAATTGAGCTTTGGAAGCCTGACGATCAGAAGAGGCGGAAGGCATAAATAATATTCTTTTGTAATTTCTAAAATCATTGGGGAAAATAGGAATCCAACGATTATTGAAGTCGGTACGTAGAATGCATGAGGCTGGAGGCGTACCATAGACAACGGGATAAATTTCATTCACGAATTCTTAGAAACTTCAAAGGCAGATAAGTGCGAGAACTACGGTAAAATCAGTTTAACAGCTCATGCATGTACTGTTCAATCTATGTATCGAAGAAGCAACGACGGAAACCGAGGAAAGTTCGAGGAGTCAGCATAAAAATTAAAGTGAAATGATATGAATATTTATTGATGCTATTGCTGTCCTCCGGAATGAACAGTCTACTGCATATAGAAAACAGATTGTGGGTAAACCGAAGAAAGACGCATGTGTAGGTAACGTGAAGGAATTATTCTAAAAATAACACACCAGATGGCGGAGGAAGCAAGTAGGACGTAAGAAGCAGACTGACGCACCCAGAGAGAGAATTACCTGCCAAAATAAATCTACTACTATCAAATATCGGCTTTCATTTGAGGAAAAGCTGAGAAAGTACTTTTGAAGCACAGAACTTAATGGAACGAATCAAGGATCGTGGGGAAACTGGAAAATTTGAGGCGCGGTATCACAGGATGATACTACACGTGTGAAGACAGCAGAAAGCAACTTCCATGGTACCATAGGGAACTGTAGATGATGCATACTATAAGGGAAGATAGAGATGGGGCTACACCCAACGAATAAGTCAAGTGCTACTCTGAGAGGGAGAGGTTGACACGAGAGAGGAAGTCTTAACGGCTGACATGATCAAACGATCGGTTGATCCGTAACCTCCACTCCCTCCCCCCCCCCCCCCCCCCACCCCACACACACACACACACCTCCGTGCCCCCTAAAGAAAAACGGTATGTTAATAATGAGGTTTTCTGCTAAATCCAGTAACTTTAGCTAACATATTTAGATTACCAGATTAAGAAGACTTAAGTGAAGCTCCGACATGGAAATTCTCCGAATTATCTCGACACAGACCACCCACTTAGCAGCAGCATTTTGTCCGTATTTACACTACTGAAGCTACGTGTATGTTGTGATATGCCAGGCCTGTATTCCATGGAGCGCACTGAACACTTATGGTATCTCGTCAGTGACGTAACTAGGGTGTTTCCGGTGAATTTGATCAGAGGTTACGAGAGGTATTACCAGACTTGCAACACAACTGCAAGCCCCAAACGGTTTCTATGCATTCTGAATTTGTGTGGTTCTGATGGAAAGTGAAGAATTCCTACCTACGTATCCTGTAAACATCATAAACGTCTTCTAGGAAAACCGAAATATACGACACACAGTCTGCTCCTCGTTATCGATTGTTTATCAAAAGCGTATTAAACATTACTTTACTTTCAAACTATTTGTCTTCCGAATGTTTTTAAGTCGCCGTACATCTTGTTCTACCTTTCCAGCACACCATATCTATTTCACAACGACCCTCAGTGTATTTCATCTACTTCCTGCACTACTTGCACTGATTGTCTCTTCTAACAGGTCGTAAGTGCCACGCTACCATCTTGTGGCAAAGGCTTTCCAGGCAGTTCTTTTCTCAGGTCTTTCAGTACCCCATAACCTAATAACAGATACTCCCACTTAACTTCAAATATACTTTTTTAGTACAATGTATTAGATCCAAGAGAGTACTGTGTTGCACATTTGACTGAAGTCCAACTGCAGATAAAACTTTCTTATGTTATAAATCATGGCTTTCCTACTAACACAAATGATAATAATAATACAGAAAACACAGAAAATGAGGTCAATTATCTCGATTTCATGTATCAACACTAGACGGACGCTATTCAGTCGTCTAGCATTTTGTTGTGTATCGGCGGACAGCTCATGCACAGTCCAGTACAGCTGCAACTGTCCGGTTTTTGGTTGGAAGATGGATGTTTTGTCGATGACAATAGTCTTGAAGAACTGACTAAGGTGTTCTGACAAGACACCCAGTATGACGAGAAGCTATTGGTCCAATTGCTCTGGTTTACGTTAAAGTCGTCTTAGTTCTATTTTTAAGTCCTATCTGGCTTCTTTCAGTCAATTATGCTATTCTATGTGGTGGTTATGTCAATGAGACATGCCTTCTTAGAAAAAGGAATATATGTAGTCAAATGTAGTGTGCCTCTTCTGAAGGCGGATGTCTCACAGTAATTTGGCATATTCCTTTTCTACTACTTTCTAGCTTGTGGCTCCACCAGTTCTTTGCCACCTAAGAAAAGGATGACTTTGCTATTGTAAAAGCGGAAAATGTAATTCCGTACTTGACAATGGAGACTGAACGTAATGTATCTAAATTTCTGATGTAAGCAAGATGGCAGGTATGGGATTCACGACGCCGCTCTTAAGACTCAGAACGACTAAGTGATAATTGTAAGGGTAAAATACTCTAATTAATCTATCTGTGGAAAATTAAATAAATTCTTAGTACAGTGGAGTATTCGGTACGTTTGAGTGTTTACATGGTATGTTAACACTGCGAAAACTGTTCACTCTGTGACCGATCATTCGAGTAAGCCTGAACGTCATACCAAATTCAGAAATCTAGAAAAGGCAGCGACAGCGAAATGTAGCTTTACCAAAAACGACTAGAGCTCTACTTCGAAGTTACGAATAACTTTTCGCATGCTTCGCCTTGCTGGGACTGTGTGATGAAAAGGTTTTTAATGGCTCTGGATAAGTAAATTTAACAGAGAAAGTCTTAGTGGAGCCTACAGCGGGATACTTGGAACGAAGCGTTCACACATAATCCATACTCAAACCATGATCAACAGGATGTGGTCGTGTCACGGGCGAATTACGTCTTTCTGAGCCCGTAATTCTGACGCCTTACCAGAATTTGTTGCATGACAATCACAATAAACGTACATTAAGTCAAACCGTTACTCTTGCTAGTAAAGACACTCATAACGTCCGCAGCTTTAAATAACTCCTTGATGATAAAAATTATGAATTTAATGTTAAAAAGACAACGCTTTCCAATTTAAAAAAAAATGGCTCTGAGCACTATGGGACTCAACTTCTGAGGTCATTAGTACCCTAGAACTTAGAAGCAGTTAAACCTAATTAACCTAAGGACATCACAAACATCCATGCCCGAGGCAGGATTCGAACCTGCGACCGTAGCGGTCTTGCGGTTCCAGACTGCAGCGCCTTTAACCGCACGGCCACTTCGACCGGCTCTAATTTTTCAGCAATGCATTTATTTCGTCACGAACCAGCGTTCGGCTACTTAGGCCATCGTAGGGTGACAACGAATGTCGCAAACACACAGAAAATGACGTTGATTTACGTTGATTTTACTCGTACCAATACCGCATTCGTACAAAAAATGAGATGTAGACTGTTTACAAAGAACATTATTACACTTTGATGTCACGTAGAAATATTTACATTTAACTAAAAATAAAACTAAAGATTTTATGCGGATATCATTATGTTTAGCAACTGATAAAAATTAAAATTGAATTTATGCTTTTAATGTGATATTTGTATCAATGAAACTTAGTTTTAAGAAACGAGAAATAAGGAAACTGTGGTTGGTCATTTAAAACTAATATAACACTCTGACTCTCATCTTCGTCGTTTTCAGGTTTCTCCAGCCTGGTCATAATAATTAGTTAAATGCAACTATTTCATTGTGACACAATAATGTAATAATTTCCTTTGTGAACACGCTTTACCTCATATTTTTGTGTCTTCATTATCTGTACGAAAAATGTGCCATTATCTGTGTGTACGACATTTCCGACGATGACATAAGAAGCAGAAAACCCGTTCATGACCAAATAAACAAAATTTTGGGGAACATCAAGAAAGTGTTCCCGTCTTAATATTGTTCTTCTGTCATGAACCAACGGAAAATTCAGTTAATGTAGTGTGCTGGTGAATATCTTGGACGGAAGGACTTTCAATACGAGAAAAGTTGTAGACGCTACCTCCTTTGATTTATGCTGAGGTCGTAGACTTCATGTTATTGAGACAAGTTCTATGAAATCAAATTTTAGAAAGCAACTGTAGCTTAACAAGCTATAACCTACTGTTACATAGTGCTGTTGAATACTTTCTGTAAGTTATATTCCTTTTAGATTGATAGCGCCTGAATTCAAATCAAGGTACAGTACTGTGCGATGGAGTTTCTGTACTGAAAGGCAGGCCAGACGAGGAGTGGTTAAGAAACTTGAGACTTTAGGATGATCGGCTTCCTAGCCACCGTCCGGCCGTCCAAATTTAAGTGTTTTGTTTCCCTAAACAGTTGCAGGGAAATCACGGTGAGCTCTATACGGAAAGGATACGATTGAGTCGTCCCCCATCATCATGCAATCCTAACCTTGTCGTCTGTCCTTTAATCCCAAGAGACTGGTGGTAGAGGAATTATTTGTATGTTTGCGAATATGGACTAACACTTAATGTTACTGTAAAATATGTCAAGGAATCGTAGCTGTTGTCGTTTGCTCATTTTGAGTCGAACTCTAACACGCGCCTTAAAAATTCATAATCATCTGATAGCAGTCACGTCACAACAAATCATCCATATCTCTCATTAGTCTGAAAATTGCCGTTAATTCAATACAGATGCGAACAGACCGCTAATGCATGTGATGATAGATGGATCTGACAGTGAACACTAAATGTAGTTCTCAGCAGTGCATGGTTAATGATTGCGGCAGAATAAAGTCATGAATTCACATTCGAACTGACAGAGAATTACTACTCCGAGAAAAATGTGGAAAAGGCAGTGTTAGTTTTCCGCCAAGCTCAGTTCAGTCTGACATTTCAGAACGGTAGCAGCTGTCAAATTACTCTGAGTCCCGTCATATCACTGTCAGTGGCTCCCCTGATCTCATTCATTATTCATCAATCATTACAATGGTAGGTCCCCGATCGCCGAATGCTACGAATCGTGTCTTTCCCTCGCTGTTACTCTTTACACGTACTTTCATTATCTGATATAATACATTATTAACACACTCAAATTTTTTGTTAAATGCAATGAACCTTACTTGCAAGTGTAGGCTCCATCCCTTCTGCTGCAAGGAAGATCATATATATCTTTTTTTTTTTAATTTCTCTCATTTACTTTTTAAGGTCACATTTCTTTATAAAAATTTGCATGATTACAATATTTACCACCATCCATCAATGGATTGTAACGATACAGAATTTCACCCTCTACTAGTACGTGTAAGCGAATATTGACAGAGAATTACTGCTGAAACACTTTCCAACAATACGTAAGCTAGAAGAAGGGGACGAAAACATGAGAACAAGGTGTCTGCATGTACCGTGGAACACGCGCAACTGCATTCAGTTGATATATTCTCAATATTTTTCACTAAATCCGCAGTGAAGGTAAAATATACTTGTGTCTGCGCGAAGATTTGATACAATTTACTGCATCATTGTCACACAAGAGACCTTTAACTGAGGCATGGAATGTCAGTAGCTTGAACGTGGTAAGGAAAAATATCAAACCAAAAGGCAAAGGCTCAATCTAGATACACCAAGAGTCAGTGAAGTGAAGTGGAAAGAAGACAAGGATTTCTGGTCAGATGAGTATAGGGTAATATCAACAGCAGCAGAAAATGGTATAACGGGAGTAGCATTAGTTATGAATAGGAAGGTAGGTCAGAGAGTGTGTTACTGTGAACAGTTCAGTGACAGGGCTGTTCTTATCAGAATCGACAGCAAACCAACACCGACAACGCTAGTTCAGGTATACATGCCGACGTCACAAGTTGAAGATGAAGAGTTAGAGAATGTGTATGACGCTACTGAAAGGATAATACAGATTGTACAGGGGGATGAAAATCTAATAGTCATGGGGGACTGGAATGCAGTTGTAGGGGAAGAAGTAGAAGAAAAGATTAGAGGAGACTACAAACTTGAGACTAGGAATGAGAGAGGAGAAAGATTAATTGAGTTCTGTAACAAGTTCAAGCTATTTCTAGCGAATACTCTGTTAAAGAATCAGCAGAGGAGGAGGTATACTTGAGAAAGGAAGGTTGATTTGGGGAGATTTCAGGTAGGTTACATCATGGTCAGAGATTCCGAAATCGTACTGGATTATAACGTGTACATAGGAGCAGGTATAGGCTCAGACCACAATATAGTAGTAATGAAGAGTAGGCTGAAGTTTAAGACATTAATCAGGAAGTAGTAATACGCAAAGAAGTGGGATAGGGAAATATTAAGGAATGACGAGATACTGTAGAAGTTCTCTAAGGCTATAGATACAGCAATAAGTATTAGCTCAGCAGGCAGTACAGTTGAAGAGGAATGGACATATCTAAAAGGGTCATCACAGAAGTTGGGTAGGAAAACGTAGACTTAAACAGAAGAAATATATTTGTTGATCGATGAAAGCAGGAAGTACAATGATGTTCCGGGAATCTCAGGAATAGGGAATACAAGTCACTGAGGAATGAAATAAAAAGGAAGTGCAGGGAAGCTAAGACCAAATGGCTGCAGCAAAAAATGTGAAGACGTCGAAAAAAAATGATGATCGGAAGGACCGATGCAGCATACAGGAAAGTCAAAACAACCTTCGGTGACATTAAAAGCAAGGGTGATAACATTAAGAGTGCAACGGGAATTCCTCTGTTAAATACAGAGGAGAGAGCAGATAAGTGGAAAGAATACCCTGAATGCTTCTGTCAGCGGGAAGATTTGTCTGATGTGATAGAAGAAGAAACGGGATTCGATTAACAAGAGATAGAGATCCAGTATTAGAATCACAATTTAAAAGAGCTTTTCAGGTCAAATAAGGCAGAACGGACAGATAACATTCCATCAGAATTTCTAAAATCATTGGTTGAAGTGGGAACAAAACGACTATTTACGTTGGTATGTAGAATGTATCAGTCTAATGACATACCATCTGACTTTCGGAAAAGCGTCATACACACAATTCTGGAGACGGCAAAAGCTGACAAGTGCAAGAATTATCGTACAGTCAACTTAACAGCTCATGCATCCAAGTTTCTTCCAAGAATAATATACAGAAGAATGAAAAACAAAGTGAGGATGAGCTAGATGACGATCAGTTTTGCTTTAGGAATGGTCAAGGCTCGAAGGCAATTCTGACGTTGCGGCTATAAATGGAATCAAGACTAAAGGAAACTCAAGACACGTTCTTAGTATTTATCGACCTGTAAAAAGCCTTTGATAATGTAAAATGGTGCAAGATGTTCGAAATTCTGAGAAAAATACCGGTTAGCAATAGGGAGAGACTGGTCATATACAACACGTACAATAGCCAAGAGACAATAATAAGAGTAGACGATCAAGAACGAAGCGCTCATATTAAAAAAGGTGTAAGACTAGGATGTAAACTTTCACCCCTTCTGTTCAATCTGTACATCGAGGAAGCAACGATGGAAATAAAATGAAGGTTCAGGAACAGAACTAAAATTCAAGTTATAAGGATCTCAATGATGCGATCCGCTGATGACACATTTATCCTGAGTGAAAGTGAGGAAGAACTACATGATCTGATGAGCGGAATAAACAGTCTAATGTGTACAGACTACGGGCTGAGATTTAATGGAAGGATGACGAAGGTAATGAGAAGTAGTAGAGATGAGAACATCTAGAAAATTAAAATAAAGATCGATAGTCACGAAGTAGATGATGTTAAGGAATTATGCTTCCTAAGCAGTAAAATAACGAGTGACGGACGGAGCAAGGATGATACTAATATCAAATATAGGCCTTAATTTGAGGAAGAGACTTCTGAGAATGTACGTGTGGAGTGCAGCATTGTATGGTAGTGGAACATGGACTGTGTGAAAACGGAAACAGAAGAGAATCGAAGCATATGAGATATGGTGCTACAGCAGAATGTTAAAAATTAGGTGGACTGATAAGGTATTGAATGAGGAGGTAGTGTGCAGAATCAGAAAGGAAAGGAATATGTGGAAAACACTGAGGAGAAGGGACAGGATGATAAAACATCTGTTACGACATGAGGGAATGAATTTCATGGTACTAGAGAGAGAGGCAGAGGGCAAAATTTATAGAGGAAGACAGAGAATAGAATACATCCAGCAAATAATTGAGGACGTAGGTTGCAAGTGCTACTCTGAGATGAAGAGGTTAGCACAGGCGAGGAATTCTTGGCGTTCCACATCAAACCAGTCAGAAGACTGATGACACAAAATAAGTGATCTTACTGAGAGATCGAAGTATTTCTGTTTGCTATGCTTCAGGATGGACACGAAAGGAATGTTTCCCGAAAGTAAGAGAACAGACACCGTGGTGTACTAATACTCACTTTGGGTTTGACAGTGAGCTGCGGAAATGTTCATATAAACCAATCAACGTGAAGCCTTGGACCATCAGTTTCCTACGAACGTGCCTCCATGCTCCACCAAAATATGTCGCGGACGAGTGTCAAGGGAGCCACAAAAGAAACAAGACTCCTTAACAAATCTATAATACTTCAGTTAAGTATTCCGGAGATAATGGCCTTTGGTCGGTGTGTAAAACTATCCACTGACGATTCGATCCCATCTATGGCTGACAGCTTCAGAGATACATGTCCAGAAATTAAGACTACACTGGCAATATATTCAGGAAAAATTTACAAATTCATGGATGTACATCAAAGACTATTTTTCAATGTAGTTTCCATCGCTACAAATGCAATTTGTGAGCCGAGGCATGAGCTTCCTGATAAAATCGTCACACAATATTTCCGTGGCTTCTTCTGCCCATTGTTTGATCGCATTCTGAATCTCATCATGGGACGGAAACCTTGTTTCATCCATAAACAAATTCGGATAAGTAAAAAGATCAAAAACTAAAGGTGGCAAATCGGGGCTGTGTGTGGGGTCCAACCGAAAGATTCCCATAACCTTTTCGTGAGGCTGGTTGTTCTTGTGCACTGCATCGCCTTGGGTAGCAAAAATACAATGACGTGAATCCCTTACAGTCCTTAGAGGAAGGCAGCATGATTTTTCGGGGTGAAACAATGATTCTAAAATTTTTCGCTGATTTTGAGGAGAGATGTCGCCACCACACTGATTTCCTTTTCGACTCAGTTTAGTGCGCCAACCACGTTTCATTGTGTGTCGCTATAAAGGAATTGTTTCCAAGTTCCCGTTCGAAGCTCTCGACAAATTGCCCTGATGATGCAATTTGTTGGCTTTATATTGATCTCTGATCTGTTTTGATACACACCTGTCACATATATTTTGAAAGACAGATGTTTCCGTAACGATTTAATGCCGAGATTTTTAGAAACATTGTTTTCTCGAATCTCGTCAACTATCAGTCGACGGTCGCCAAGAATCATTTGTTTGCTCTTGCTTATCTCAAGAGTCACACTTCAGAGATGAGCACTCACCTATTCAGCATCAACATTCGTTCAGCCAGATTCAGACTGATTCCACTTCTACGCATTAGTATTATTAATTACACAGTTCCGTAAGAGGTTATCTAGAACGACACGTTTCCGTTTCAGGAAGTAGCCAGATTTCGCTTCTCGCCTTGCAGCTGTCGACATTCGGAATAGAGTCATTTCGACACTTCCCCACAAGGCACGTTTTCAACCGACTGGGACAAACGTGGGTACGTTCTACAACGAACAACATCTCCCTAAAAGTCGCGCTGCGAACGTCGTCGTCTCTTTGAGCGTAAGAGGTTTATTATACTAAGTTTTAGGACATGTGAAACGTCCCCTTAGAAAAATTATGGAATTACTGTGTTGATAAATTTTTTACATCATTTGATTTTCAAACAGCTGAGCAAAACTGAACGTACTCAGACATTTCGCTCTTTATCTATTCTGATCAACACTAAACTGACACACAATATTTTTAGCGCAACGCAATCTGACTTTCAAAAATCCCTACGAAAGAATGGCCCTGACTGACATTAACCTATACCTTTGACAAATCACTTACCTCACAAAAATCTTCGTTACCCGAACTACTGCAATACAGCGAGCGCCACTACTGCCAGCTAAATAAAAGATTCAAACTACTGAAGGCACTAACTACTGACAGGCATAGTTAGCAAATGAAAGATTTTGATGGAGAACAATGTATTTACCGTAATAGTGTTCAAAAGTCATAATATATATATAGCAGTTCATAACATCCATTCTTACAAATGTACTGTTTCTGATGGAGACACGTCCAGATCATCCGCTCTCAAAAATCCGCCATCTCACTTCCCCACATCCACCACTGCTAGCGGCTCACCTCCAACTGCACAACTCTACGCGCTGTTAACAGCCAACAGCCCAACACTACAATAGCAAACAACAATGCAATCCAGCCACAGAATGCACACAGCAAAGCCAGTGATTTTTAAACAGAGCGCTACGTGGCGTTAGCAAAAAAAACCTAAACAGCCTACTTAAACATGTCACGCTAATTTTCAACTCTATGGAGATGCCTGCCGCGGCTGGGAACGAAACATCAGTAAACTACTTTAAATATAAATTGCGACGTCTCAGTCCGGATGTTTTAACTTACGTAAACGTCGACCGAAGTGACCTACACTATTCATGTGGCACACACATTAAATGTCTTTCAGCCTTTCATTAACTTTGTAACTGTACGATCCTGCGGAAACTGGTGGACCGTGATCACCTTTGAACTGCTCAAACACAGTTTACTGACATTTTACCTTCACTTCTGTGCCCAGTCATTAAACGGGTGCACCCATTACACCCCATATAGCATGTTAAGTGACATTAGATGGATTATAGCGTCAAGGTCGCAATTTTGTGTGGGTGTGCGTTCATGTGGAATACATCCAGAGTAAATCATTCAAAAACGCATATACACAAACAGAATAATAGATACATGTTGTTGTTCAGGTCTTCAGTCCATTGACTGGTTTGATGCAGCTCTCCATTCTACGGCATCCCGTCAAAACCTCTTTATCTCCGAATAACTACTTCAACTTACATCCTCCCGAATCTGTTTAGTATATTCACCTCTTGGTCTCCCTATACGATTTTTACCCTCCCCGCTTCCCTCAAATACTAAATTTGTGATCCGTTGATGCCTCTGAATGTGCCCTAAAATCCAGTCACTTCTTCTAATTGAGTTGAGCCACGTATTCCTCTTCTCCCCAATTCTCATTACTTATATGATAAAATGGCTGGGTCTGAGCACTATGCGACTTAACTTCTGAGGTCATCAGCCGCCTAGAACTTAGAAGTAATTAAACCGAACTAACCTAAGGACATCACACACAGCCATGCCCGAGGCAGGATTCGAACCTGCGATCGTAGAGGTCGCTCGGCTCCAGACTGTAGTGCCTAGAACCGCACGGCCACTCCGGCCGGCAGTTATATGATCAACGCATCTGATTTCCCGCATTCTTCTGTAGCACCACATTTCGAAAGACTCTATTCTCTTCTGGCCTAATTTATTTATCGCCCATCTTTCGCTTCCATACTTGGCTACACTCCACCCCAATACTTTCGGTAAAGACTTCCTGACACTTAAATCTATACCCAATGTTAACAAGTTTCTCTACCTTGGAAACGCTTTACTTGCCATTGCCAGTCTACATCTTACATTCTCACTACCAGCATCAGTTAGTTCGCTCCCCAAATAGCAATACTCATCTACTACTTTAAGTGCCTCTTTTCCATATCTAATTCCACAGTATCACATGGTTTAATTCGATTACATTCCATTATCTTCGTTTTTGTTTTGTTGATAATCATCTTACATCAACCTTTCAAGACACTGTCCATTAAGTTCACCTGCTCCTCCAGGTCAGTTTCTGTCGCTCACAGAATTAGAAAGTCGTCTGCAAACCACAAAGTTTTTCTTCTTCTTCATGGATTTTAATTCCTACTCCAAGTTTTTCTTTCGTTTCTTTTACTGCTTGCTCAGTATACAGATTGAGATTGAATAACATCGGGGATAGACTAAATACATCTTACCTTCCTCACTCCCTTCCCAACCACTGATTCCCTTTCGTGCCCCTCATTTCTTATAACTGCTATCTGGTTTCTGTACAAACAGTGAATAGCCTTTTGCTCCCTGTATTTTACCCCTTCCACCTTCAGAATTTGAAAAATAGTATTCCAGTCAACATTGTCAAGCCTTTCTCTAAGTCTACAAATGCTAGAAACGTAGGTTTATCTTTTCTGAACCTATCTTCTCAAATGAAGTCGTAGGGCCACTAATGCCTCGCATGTTCCAACATTTCTACGGAATCCAAACTAATCTTCCACTAGATCGGCTGCTATCAGTTTCTCCATTCTTCTGTAAAGATTTCATGTTATTATTTTGCAACTGTGACTTATTAAACTGATAATTCGGTAATTCGGTAATTTTCACCTTCTTTCTTCCGTACTTGAGTTATTATATTCTTCTTGAAGTCTAAGGGTACCGCACCTGTGCCATACATCTTGCTCACCAGACGGAAAATTTTTATAATGGCTGGCTCTCCAAGGCTGTCAGTAACCCTAATGGAATGTTGTCTACTTGTTTCGACCTCTTCACGCAGTATCGTATCTCTTGTTTCATCCTCATCTATGTCCTCTTCCATTGCCACAATACTGCCCTCAAGTATATCGCCCATGTATACACACCCTCTACTTTTCTGATTTCCCTTGTTTGCTTAGGACTAGTTTTGCATCTGAGCTGCTGATAATCATACAGGTGGTTCTCTTTTCTCCAAAACTCTCTTTAATTTTACTGTATGTAGTATCACCCCTAGTGGTATATGCTTCTATATCTTTACATTTGTCCTCTAGCCATCCATTCTTAGCCATTTCGCACTTCCTGACCATCTCATTTTTGAGATGTTTGTATTACATTTCGCCTGCTTGATTTACTGATATTTTGTTTTCCCCTTTCTTCAGTTACATTTATGACCTGTCTTGTTACCCAAGGATTTGTACTAGCCCTCGTATCCACTTGATACTGTGTTGCCTTCACTATCTCATTTCCCAAAGGTGCCTGTTGTTCTTCTACTGTATCTCTTTTCCTAATGCTCATTCTGAAACTCTCTTCAACCTCTGACTCTGTCAGTTTATCCAACTCCTATGTACTTTAATTCCTATTTTTTAGCCATTCCTTCCGTTTTCATCCCAGTTCATAACCAATTAATTGTGATCAGAGTCCACATCTGCCGCCAGAAATGTTTTACAATTTAAAACCTGGTTCCTAGACCTGTCTTACCATTATGTAATCTATCTAAAACCTTCCAGTGTCTGCATGCCTCTTCCTTGTACGCAGCATTCCTTCATGATTTTTAAACCAAGTCTTACCTATGATTACATTATGCTCTGTGCAAAATTCTACTAGGCGGCTTCCTCTTTCATTCCTTACCCCAGTCCATTAGCACCTACTACTTTTCATTCTCTTCCATTTCCTGAATGAGATAAAAACCAGAATCAGACACCTTAAACAGAATAAGAGTCCAGGTGAAGATGGAATACTGGCTGAAATGATCTTTTCAGGAGGAGAGAAACTTGCAGAGAAAATACAAAGACTGATACAGACAATATGGACCAAAGAAGAACTACCAGGAGAATGGAAAACTGCTCTGATTTGTCCAATACATAAGAAGGGCGACAAAATGAAATGTGACAACTATCGAGGAATCGCACTGCTTAACGTCTGCTATAAGATCCTGTCCAATTGCCTCATACATAGAATTCAGCCAGTGGCAGAATCGGTGATTGGGGAGTACCAGGGAGGTTTCCGGCCAGGACGGTCAACAGAAGATCACATCTTTAGTCTTCTGAAGCTCACTGAGAATCTGGGTGAATACGGTAAAGATTTGTATATTTTATTCGTTGATTTTAAGAAGGCCTATGACTGCATACATCGCAAGAGCCTGCTCAACTGTTTAAGGGAGTTTGGCATAGCATAGAAACTCATCAATCTGATAAAGATCTGTCTGAACGAAACACGTGCAAAGGTGAAGATGGGAAATCGCGTAACTGAGGAGTTTGAAATTGTGACAGGACTCAGGCAAGGAGATGCGTTGTCCCCTATGCTGTTCAGCTTTGCCCTCGAGAAGATCGTATGCGAGACCTTCCAAGAGAACGAAGGGATTGAAATCGAAGGAAAGAGACTGGCATACTTAGCCTATGGAGACGACATCTGTTTACTCTCTAGGTCGGAAGAGGAGTTGGAGCAAATGACCAAAGCACTAAAGGAGGCTGCCAGCAAATTTGGGCTAAATATAAACGAAGCCAAGACAGAGTACCTCTTTATGACGCGTGGTCATTGTCAGATTGCTGATCATCTACAATCACTGCAGGTTGGGGACCATTCCTACAAGAGAGTGCAAGAATTCCAATACCTTGGGGCACTTTTCACTGAGAACTCGTCGTGTGAAGCAGAGATCAATGCCAGAATACAAGTAGGAAGCCGGTCTTACCACAGCCTAGCACAACTGCTTCGGTCCAAGTAACTCTCCAGACAGTTCAAGATTCGACTGTAAAAAACCCTGATCCAGCCCGTTGTTCTGTATGGCTGTGAGACATGGAGTATCCGGAAACAGGACTTCCATAAGCTCCTTGTTTTTGAGAGAAAAGTGCTTGGGAAGAGCTTCGGTCCGGTTCTGGATGCAGATACAGGTGAATGGAGGATCAGATACAACCAAGAGCTTGAGGAATTGTACCAGCAGCCCAACATAGCAGGAACTGTGAATGTCAAACGAATGCCGTGGGCCAGCCATAGGGCCCGGATGGAGGATCACAGACGGCCTCGGAAGCTCCTGGATTTCACACCTACAGGAAAGAGGTCGCCAGGGAGACCCAAGAAGCGTTGGAGGGATGAACTCCATGAAGATTTAAACCTAGTGTCAATAGATGTGAACAGATGGCAGATAGCAGCAATGGACAGAATACAGTGGAGGAGGAAACTTATAGATGCGTGCGGTCCACTGGGCCTGATCACGTAGTAGTAGTAGTAGTCCTTTTCCTGCTATCAAATTCTAGTCCCCCATGACTATTAAATTAGGATCTCACTTTACTATGTGAATAATTTCTTTTATCACATTATGCAGTTCTTCAATCTCTTCATCGTCTGCGGACCTAATTGGCATATAAACTGGTACTACTGTGGTAGTTGTGGGCTTCGTGTCTATCTTGGCTGCCATAATGCGTTCACTAAACTGTTCATAGAACCTTATCCGCTCCTATTTTTTATTCATTATTAAGCCTATTCCTGCATTAACCTTATTTTATTTTGTATTTATTATCCTGTATTCACCTGGCCACAAGTCTTGTTCCTTCTGCCATCGAACTTCACTAATTACCACTATACCTATACACTACAAGGAAAACATGTAAGAACGAAGAACACATAGCGACAACTGACAGGATTACACACAGTATATAAACCAAACCACAGTGTTTAACATAAGTCTGGTACTGAGTCAAAATGTGTACATAGAACGCCGAAAATCGGACATCTTGGATGAGCAAACTACCTAAGTAATTACGTCTTTAGGACGTCACATATGTACTAATAAGACTACAAATTGTAACCTGAGACTAATAGCAATAAAGTCTCAGGAAATCAGTGCTAGAAAATGTTGGTTCACATATAATAATAACAAAAATCTGTTTTGCAGTAACAAGCTACAACGTGCATAAAAGCGCTTTAAGAGAAAGCAGCCGTTCGATGCACTTAACTACTTACAGATGTCTTGATCGCAATTTTACTATTCCAGTACACCTTAAGCGTTTCTGTTTCTCTCATTATCAATGCCTGTAAGAAATATTAAGGCAAAAGTGGTATCAGTACAAATAAAAGCCATGCTACATTTTCACCATTAAGTGGATCCTTGGTGTAGAAGGTAAAATGTAGTACAAAGTTTACCAAATACTCAGCGGAAACTTCTCCAAATGGATACATAATTTCTAATAACCATCTCTTAAGAACAGAAAAGTGCGAAGTGCCTTGAAAGATCAATAATGATAAAAGAGGAATAAACCGCTAGGCGGCGCTAGTGTTGTGGTATGTAAGACACCGTTTATTAACAAAAGTAAGTGATTTACCTAATTTCATCTTATAAATAACTACATCAGTGCAGAGTACCGAAAAATTACTATATGAATTCACAGAAAACACATTATGCAGGGATGGAATGGCTGAAACAAAAATTGTTGCTCAAAATACCAACACTGAGAACACAATACATCCTTTCCCTCACTTTTCGTTCATCTACTCCCCCCCCCCCCCCCCCCCCCCCCCCGCCACCCCTCGTACTCGTATAATTCCAAACTACGTTACGTATAATTCATGACACATTTACTTTATACACTTTAACAATTATTTCGGAGCCCGTGGAACTTCAAATACTTAACATATGGAAATGTTAACCGATTACTATACGTTTCGCAAAAGTTCTGTGTCATTATTGTTATTTATTAATTTCATCTAGTTTTGTATAACGTAATCTAAATGGATTTTATTATACTCTTTTTTAAACTGACGTACTGCATTCTCAATGTTTACGTCCTGGGGCACAATTCTGGTTTCAGACATAGCTTCCGCGTATAGCGCTTATTTGTTTGTTCCGTGTTTTATTAAATTTTCCTCCTAATACCGTACGTAACAATATATAAAAACCAACGGTTCTTCAACATAATTACTGCGTTTTACGACTAGTATTTACTTTCTGTAAAATTATACAGGAGATTTTATGTACTTTTCACTGACGCAATTACTTATACGATGTAACTGGTTAAATCACTTATTTTTTTCAAATAAAACACTTGTTTCTTTTCAACAGAATCCTTGCACAGTGTAACAGTTTATTCCACTCTTATCATCCTTAATCTTGAAAGGTAGCTTGCAGTTACCTGTTCTTAAGGATTGTTGACTAGGCAACGTCTATCTATTCGAACAAATATCTACTGATTTATACTAATGGCGTTAAGTAGTAGGTAAACTTTCAAATCCATAGCATAGTAACACGTATTTCTATTGTTCCAGTTTTGTCTTTGCAGTTTTAAAGCCTTTACGAATGACGTAAGTCGTAAAACGTAAAGGGTATTGGAATAATAAACATGCCAAAGTGTTTAAGAAGTAACTAATCTGTAATTATTATTTGACGATATTATTGTATACAAAAACAAACATGTGTTCCAGGCCAATTCTGCTTCACAAGCAGAAGAAACGAAATGTGAACGGTACAGCAAGAACAACTTTCCATTTAGTTGCATTAGACCCGGGATAGTCAATCTCTTGCACCCACATCTACATCTACGTCTACATATATACTCCGCTAGCCACCAAGTGGTGTGTGGCGGAGGGCACAATTCGCACCATACTTCCTGTGTTCCACTCGCGGATCGCGCGAGGGAAAAAAGACTGTCTGAACGCCTCAGTACGAGCTCTTATTTCCCTCATCTTTGAATGATGATCATTACGCGATTTGAAAGTTGGCGGTAATTATATATGCTCTACATCCTCGGTGAAGATTGGATTTCGGAATTTAGTGAGCAGCCCCTTCTGCTTAGCGCTTCGTCTATCTGAAAGTGTGGCCCACTTCAAACTTTCTATGAGATTTGTAACGCTCTCGCGGTGGCTAAATGTACCAATCACGAATCTTGCCACTCTTCTTTGGACCTTCACAATCTCTTGAATCAGACCCAACTGGTAAGGGTCCCATACAGACGAACAATACTCTAATACTGGACGAACTAACGTATTGTAAGCTATTTCCTTTGTTGAAGGACTGCATCGCTTCAGGATTCTACCAATAAACCGAAATCTAGAGTTCGCCTTACCCGTTACTTGTGTAATCTGATCATTTCATTTCAGATCATTTCGAATAGTCACACCTGGATACTTGACTGATGTTACCGCTTCCAAAGACTGATCGTTTATTTTGTACTCATTCATTAATGGGGATTTTCGCCTTGTTATACGCAGTAGGTTACACTTACTAATATTGAGAGTAACTGCCAGTCGTTACACCATTCATTTATTTTCTACAAATCCTCCTTGATTTGTTCACAACTTTCGTGTGATATTACTTTCCTGTCGACTACAGCATCATCGGCAAATAGTCTAAGGCCGCGGTCAATACCATCAACCAGATCGTTTATGTAAATCGTAAAAAGGAGAGGACCTATTACGCTGCCTTGCGACACACCTGAAGTTACTCTTGTTTCTGTTGAAGTTACCCCGTTCAGGACGACATACTGCTCCCTGGTTGTTAGAAAAGTTTCCATCTAACCGCATTCACATCCAATGTTTGTACTTGTGTCACCAGTAAAACTTTCTAACCAGACATCAGTTCTATAGTAATGGTAATTTATAGTGTAGGTGCAACTCTACTAGACAAAATTTATAAAGCAAACTTACGGAAAGGTAATGCATCTGCTAATAATTAATTACAAAATACTTTGTCAACATTTTACGAAAAATTCATGGAACCTTCTGCTGCCCGCATGAAAGCTGAAACGCCCACTGGTGTGCGATATGGACCAGATTAACTGCCACTTCATTTCATGAAAAGCATCCCAAGAATATAGCAGGAATAAGGGAAGACGGAAGACATAAACAATGACGACCTTACAAGTGTTGTAAAATATCAGACCCAGACGTTTCTTCTTGAACAAGTATTATGCCCTCAACCAGCCGCACCTGCTGGTGGAACAGTCTCGTCTCCTGACCAGCTAGCGCTATAAATATTTTTGCCTTATAATGAGTGGCCGGACCTCCCTCTTTCCTGATGTTGTTTTTAACGTAATTTGTAATATTTGTGTCACCAAAAAAAAACAATTAAATCGTTCAAGATGATGCTGCAGGACGATGGTCCTCTTCGTCTATTCGTCTTGAATTTGAGGCACATAATCAGTGTGAACGCAGGGCTGGGGCACGATGATTAATTTTTGCAGACTTGGACTTCTTTTAGGTGCACTAATGTAGCTGTTGCTGGCATGTAGTGCGTCCTACATATGTACCACAACAATGTTTTGAGTGCAAACGCATGGTTGTGTGCATTCCTATGTATTCCGTTGTATAATAAGGATATTTGAGTAGTGTTTTCGTACATTACTTTGTTGTGACGATATGTGTATCATGAAATTCAAACAACTTTGAGAAATTTCGCACGGACGAGGAGTGAAAAAGAATTCCATGCTTGACTGCTTCTGCAGTCATGATGAGAAGTCTCTATTAAAACCATAAGCTTTGGAGAGAGTGCTGTTACATATATTTTAATAGAAGTAAAGGTGAAACGAAATGTAGTGAATTAGTTTTGCTCATGAAGTGTAACTGTACACGAGACGGATGCTGCAAAAAGGTCAAGTGTTTTGTTCCAGCATCATTCAAGAAACTTAAAATGTTTCATTAATTATTTTATTTCATAACTTTGGATAAATAATTTCACAGAACATTTGACACTTCTTTTGTCATTTTGTTTATTTGAAAATGTTTCTTTGTAATAGCTAAAAGCGAGTAACTTCTTGTGCTCTAAACCCTCAGCCTCGCTGAGCTAAACTTTCAGGCTCTTAATTTTTTATCGGCAAATCTAGACTTTGACGCCATATTTGTCCACTTCCCAGGCTTCTTTCGGCTATGAAAGTACGAACAAATGTCTATTGTATAATCTGTAGGTCTTGTTGGATTGTAGGCGCACAACTGGTGTCCCTTAGCTCCCCATTTGGGTGTCATAGAGATCAGATCAGACAAATCTGGTGGTCAAGAAATCAACATGAGTTCACTGTCATGCTCTTCAAACCCCTGAACCGCATTATGGCCTCGTAACACGGTCTTCTCACTGAAGGAGATACCGTGTCATGGTAGACAATGGTCATAAACGGATTACCGCGGTCCGCAATAAATTCACGTAGTCCTCCCATGTAATGTTGCCTTTGAATACTAATACTGCTACTGCTACTACTACTGTTACTGTTACTGCTATTATTACTACAACCTCACGAAAGTGCTGCACAGTAACTCAGTGCCACCAAATAGCATTCCGTTCCGCGGTGGACGGTGGTCATAATTTTTAAGTTCATCAGTGTACGTCCAGTTACTGGTGGCCACCTCAAGTGTCCGAACCAGTATATACCACAGACTTCTGTGCTAGCTCCTTCCATTGCTGAAGTCATTACTCCGAGACGTTTCCTACAGTTCCATCGTGTTTACATTCTTACTGATCACCCACGGTCACTAGATGGTTAGATTATAATGGAACGTACTGCAACGCAGGCACTCAGTTTCGGCTCATAAAACAAGTAGTCGTCTATATGTTACTTCATTAGACGAGCAGTTAATTTTCTTATTTGTCACTATATATTTACTCTGCCCACCACCCCCACTCCGAGAACTATACAATTTGCAGAGGTGGAGTGGCTGCGTATGTCAACGGTACACATACCCGTATCGTTGGTGCAACCGAAACAGAGGGATATGTGTGGAGAGGATGGACTGGCCGCACGATTCAGAAGAGAGGTAGCAGACTTGCCGGTGGTTAAAGAGTCAAGAATCTGGCCCAAACATGAAAAATTGGCCTACAAAACACTGCAATTCAGGCACTGCGAACGGCTGAAAGCAAGAGGAAACTGCTGCCATTATTTTTATACCAGACAACATACGTGGCTTAATGATGATGAAATCTTCTTGGGTAAAATATTGCGGGGGTAAAGTAGTCTCCAGACGCGAACCGCTCAGGAGTATGCCCTTAGGGAAAACAAAACTGGCAATATACAGATGAGAGTGTCGAATGTTCGATCCTTTAATCTGTTTCTACGTATACAGACTCAGTCATATATAGTGGGAATTCATAACTTCCGTGGCAGGAAGAAAAGGACTCCTCCTGAGGTAGCTATAGCGTTATCAAATCAAAATCACATATGGGGAGAGTTGGACTAGGCGTAATATCAAATAAGAAACTACGAATGCAGGTAAACTACTATGAACAGAATAGTATACGCATTATCGTAGCGAAAACAGACACGAAGCCAACACTCCCCACTGTAGTGAGAGCTTATATGCCAACTAGTTCAGTACATTATTGATGTGGTTCACAGAATATGTGATGGGATAAAAGAAATTATTCAGATAGGATACGAAAAATTAAATCTGAACGGTGACTGTGTAAGCGTATTGTCATATCGCTGGCTTAGTTGTGGAGTATCTTTACGGGCAGCTGCATCTGTAGAGAGTCGAGCGCGGGACGCGGTACTGTTACGTTGTGTAGTGTGTAGCTCTGCATGTGAGAGGCATTGTTGGTATGGAAGTTGGAGTGTTGCTACAAGTGCTATTACAGTAAAGTGGTAAAATAGGTAAATGATTCTGAGGAAAGTGCGTCAATAAGTAATTTAAAAATTTGCAGTGCTGCTGATAACTCTCATTGCGTGTCGCACAGCGTCAATCATCCGTGCCGTGCTCTCTCTCCAAGAATGAACTAATGTGAATCAGTAATACTATTTACCACAAAAGAGTGCAGTCAAGTGCCATTGTCTTGTAGCGAGCGTACCGCATCACGAACAATCAACCCCGCCGCGACGGTTACGCGCACGCTCGTACACCTGTGAACTGAAAAATTAACTTTACGAACAGTGGCATATCATTACTAGTGTCAAAGAGAACTGGCACCAAATATCTGTGTATGCGTGACGAGCGTAAGAACTTTCGTGCGATCATTCGGCTTCTCCATCATCAACAATCATCCACGTCTTGTCGGTTACGCGTACGCTCCTCCGAAGATATTGTGGACTGTTAATCATCCATTAATTGGGATAACACTTCTGATTTAGTATGTAAACAGTGCAACCTGCGACTTTCTTTTATGGTCTCAGAATATAGATGTTCATACCAGACGTAGAACAGTGTTGTGCTTAACGTTGAGTGGCTCCCCTAAGTCCGCTTGCATATTTTGATTGATAATTTCAGGCAAGCCAACAGCCAGCAGCAGTGTGGAGCAGCACAGTAGGACCGCCGCGGGATTATCAGGTTCGTGGTGTGGACAGGGCGCACGGTCAAGCAACGGTCACGAAACGAGAAGCCAGTTTAAGGTACCACACCCATTTGTACTCCTATGCGTGCTACAACTGGAAATCGACAGTAGGGAAAATAAGAGAATGATAAATAGTAGGGAAGTTTGGACGGCAGGTAATAAATCAAACAGGAAACCTCCTGGGAGAATTTTACACAGAGCGTAATTTAACCATTGCTGACACTTGGTTTAAGAGTCTTGAAAGAAGATGTACACGTGGAAGAGACCTAAAGACACTGATTTCTGAATTATTGTACAATGGTAAGACAAACATTTAGAAACCATATTTCAAACATTTCCAGGGGAAGATGTAGACCGTCACCATGATTAACTGCTTGCGAACTGCATAGTAAATCTCAAGTAATGGCAGCAAAATAGGAATTTACAGAGACGAATCCTGGATAAATTAATAGAACCCAGGGCTTTTAAGAGTTCCAAAGAGAATGTTAGACAACGTTGGACTAAACTATAAGAAAAGAAAACAATAGAAGAAAAACGTGTAGCTTCGCAAAAGTAAATTGTAATGGTAGCACATGATTTTTTTTTTTTTTTTTTTTTTTTTGTCAACAGTCTTTTGAATGGTTTGAAGCAGCCTGCCACGAATTTCTCTCCTGTGCTAAGCTCTTGATCTCAGAGTGGCACGTACAAGCTACATTCTCAATTATTTATTGGACGGATTCCAGTATCTGTCTTCCTCTATAGTTTTTGTCCCCTGCAGCTCCCTCGAGTACCATGGAAGTCATTCACTCATGTCTTAACAGACATCGTATCATCATTTCGCTTCCCTTATTACTGTTTTCCACATGTTACTTTCCTCTCAGATCCTGTGCAGAACCTCTTCATTCCTTACCTTATCAGTCCACCGAATTTTCAGGATTCGTCAGTAGCAGCACATGTCAAATGCTTCGATTCTCTTCAGTTCTGGTTTACCCACAGTCGACGGCCACTGTGGCCGAGTGGTTCTACGCGCTTAAGTCTGGTACCACGCTGCTGCTACGGCCGCGGAATCTAATCCTACCTTGGTCATGGATGTGTGTGATGTCCTTAGGTTAGTTAGGTTTAAGTACTTCTAAGTTTAGGGAACTGATGACCTCAGATAAGTCCTGCAGTGCTTAGAGCCATTTGAATCATTTTTGCCCAGAGTCCATGTTTAACTACCATATAATACTGTACTCCAGAAGTACATTCTCAGATATTTCTTACTCAAATTAAGGCCTATATTGGACATTAGTAGACTCTCTTGGCCAGGAAAGCCGTTTTTGCCATTGCTCGTCTACTTTTAATCCTCCTTGCTCCGTCCCTCGTTGGTTATTTTAGTGCCTGGGCAGCAGAATTTCGTAACTTCATCTGCTTCATCAATCCTGATGTTAAGTATCTCGCTGTTCTCATTTCTGCTACTTCTCATTCCGTTCGTCTTTCTTCGATTTACTCTCAGTCCATACTCTGTAATCATTAGACTGTTCTTTCCGTTCAGCAGATCATGTAATCCTTCTTTACTTTCATTCAGGATAGCAATGTCATCAGCGAATGGCATCATCGATATCCTTTCGATCTGAATTTGAATTCCACTCTTGAACCTTTCTGTTATTTCCATCATTCCTTCTTCAATGTACAGACTGAACAGTAGGAGGGGGGGGGGGGTGGGGGGATGAAGGCCACATCCTTGTCTTACACCCTTTTCAATACGAGGACTTCGTTTTTGGTCATCCACTCTTATTATACTCTCTTGGTTGTTGTAGATATTGTAAATGACCCGTCTCTCCCTATAGCTTAAGACTATTTTTTTCTTAATTTCGAACATCTTACACCATTTTACATTGATTAAACATCTTAAGACCTAGCTGAAGTCCTTGGATAACAAAGGAGCAAATGAAACAGGTGAAACATAGTCCTGAGCTATGACCCTTACGTATACTGCAAAACAGCTAAGTGGGAGTAGCTCGAGGATAAAGGCAAAGCGGTAAACTATGCATGACTAATGCAAATGTAGAAAGCACATACGGAAAACGTAAAAATACTATCGGAGCAAAGACAAACAACTATATGAACATCAGAAACCCAGATGGTAAGACGGTACCTAGCAAATAAAGGAAATCTGAAGGTGGAAGGAGTGTATAGAGGCTCTATACTAGGTAACAAGTATGAGGAAAATACTACAGAAAGAACAGGGGCAGTAGGTGAGGACGGGATGTGAGATCAGAGCAGTAACAGCCCTAAGCAAAAATAGGCCCCTGGAATAGGCACACATATTTGTTGAGATCCTTAGTAAAGCAAACTACAACAGAATTGTTCGAGCATTTCATGATATTCATCAGATGAAAATACCGTCTGTCTAGTCGGAGAATGTAATAGTTCCTGTTCCAAAGGATACAAATGGTGACAGGTTTTAGTACTACTGAACCATCAGTTTCGTAAACCATGATTGTAAAACACTGACAGAAAGTATTTACGGAAGAATGGAAAACTTGGTGGCAGCTAATATCGAGGTCAGTTTTGTCGAGATGCGGGCACAAGCGAAGCAATACCGGCCCTACACTTTATATGAAAAGAAAGGATGAAGAAAGGCAAACAAACATTTACAGCTTTCGTAGAATTAGAAATAGCCTTTGACAATGTTGACTGGTCTACACTCTTTGATGTTTTGGAAGTAGACAGACAAAATACAGAGAGCAGAAGATCATTTATAATTTGCACAACATTCGAACTGCAATTGTAATACTCGGAATACATAAAGGGAAGCAGTACTTCAGAAGGGAGTGAGATAGGGTTGTACCATATTTCTAGCCTATTTGCAGTTTAATTCAGTCAGTACACTGAGCAAGCATTGAACGAACCCAGGACAAATATGGAAAGGGAATTAAAGCTCAAAAAAACGTCAGTTTTGTGGATGTCATTAAAACTGTTTCATAAACGACAATGGACTCGGAAGAGAAGTTGAACGGAGCGGAAAGTGTCTTGAAAAGAGATTATATGATTAATATTCTCAAAAATTAAACAAGGGAAATGGAATGTAGTCGCATTACTAGCGTATCTGACCAAGGCGAGGGAATTACAATAGGAACAGGGGTACTAAAATAAATAGACGGTTTTTAGTATTTGTGCAGCAAAAGTAACTGACGATGACCGAAGTAAAGAAGATATAACAGGCAGACTGGCAGTAACAACAAAAGAATTCCTGAAACAGAGGAGTTTCTGAAATTTAAGCGCTAGGAAATCTCTGAAAGTATATGTGTGTGGTGCTACCTTACATGAAAGTGAAATATAGGGGATATGCAACGCACACAAGAAGTGAATAGAATCTTCTGAAATGTTGTCCTGCAGAAGAGCGCAGAAGATGGGCAGAGGTAATAAATAAGATGAGATACTAAACAGAAATGGAGAAAAATAGAAATTTAAGGCACACGTTGACTGAAATAAGGGATCGGTTTATGGATCATGTCCTAATGCATCAAGGTGGGTCATGTCCTGATGCATCAAGGAACAGTCAGTTTGGTAATACAGGGAAATATAAGGCTTAAAACGTTTTAGAGGGATCAGCCATTCCAAGATTGTGGCTTCCATAGGCTACACTAGCGTAGAGACTTTGGAATGAAGAGCACAATGTATGAACTGTATACGCTAATTTTCTCCCGATTATAGTTATATTAGTAGACTGGCGTGACTTAAAGTGGATAAAATGTTATATATTCAGACCTGTTACTTTCTGTTGGTATATTTTACCTGTAACGAGCTGGAAAGCATTCCGCTGGAAACTTTTGAAAGTCTCATTTTTTATAATGCCAAGCGTTGCAACGTGGATGGGAGGAGCATGCATGGGCCCAGAGGTCTGGTAGATCGTTAGCAGACAAATTAGCCAATCACAGACTCGGCGGTCCCCTTAAGTAAGACCATCAATAAATCGTGAAAGGGTGGCATGAGAGAAAAGAGGAAGGTGAAGGAAGGAAACGGGGGAAATCGAGAGGAATGAGCAGGGGAGAGGGTGTGATTAGGTGGGGGGGGGGGGGGGGGCGCGGACGGTGCTGGTCCTTGTTACCATTAATCGTGGGTCCAGTGGACCGTCAACCTGTCAAGGAGCCAGACAGAAGTGGCGTGCGACTGGCGGAGAACGCAAGAGCCCACGATGGGTGTTTCATCAGAGACAGTAGCGGCAGAGCTGCGAACGCTCTGGCTGGGGAAACGACGGCACTGTGCCTCTAGCCGTCTGCTTCTTCAAATAAACTACCCCCTTAGTCAATCTTCCAACAGTAAATGCTGCGCTCATGCAAAAAAAGAAACAATATTTTAATTGATGTCTCAAACAAAAAGCTGAAGAATGAGAAAGAAACAAATGTAACTTGTAATAATTCAGAAGCGTTTAATGCTGGAATAACTACAAAACAAGTTACTGAACTGGCTGTTGTCAGAATTTACTGAATGGTAGTCTCACAGATTGCGGAGTAATCATTAATACTCATCATCACAAGCAAACAAGCTGCCTCAGTGTCTCTAGAATACTGCCGTATGTTGAAGTCCTTACGTAAACAAACGTTGCTCAGCACTAAACAATCCAATTTAACGCTTTCCCGCTATCTAAATACTCTACAATGAAAAGTCACCTGCTCTGCTGCGATTGCATGAAGATAACTGGATTAATGGTGCCCACTTTACTAAACGAGTGTTTTTCTAGTACTTCGAGGGAAATACTTTATAAACCACTGCCGAATATCCCTAAACATGCAAGAGGAAGAGCGAATAGAAGAAACAGTACAAAAGTCAATATGTGCATAAAAGGGAAGAACAAAATAAAACCGAATATTTATTATTGCTGGAGAAAGAACGTGTAATACATGCAAGTACTAAATGAATAAAACGTAGACAGATTCTAATTGCATTAATATTTTATTTTGAAAAGCGTTACATGATGAATTCAGTATTAAAGCAGTATTCGATACTACTGGAAGAATGTCACACGATTTGATCGGTAATAATAATAAACTGCATACCTACAGAAAAACATTGAAATTTTTTTTCTTATTAAAAAATTCATTGCAAAAATTTTCAGCAAATGATGTATACAGACAATTTGTTGCATAAAGTTTATTGTAATAAGCCTTTTGCAGGTTTATTCTTTCTTCAGAAGGAATGAAGTCTCATAACCTACATCACATTAAAACTATAATCATAAATTTCGAGCATTTCGAGTTTTTACCACTAGTGGTATTGAAAACTGGACAAGGAATATTAGAATAAATTTTTTGCAACTGATTAAATGTATATATCTTTTATTGAAGGATTATTTACGGTTCCTCCTGTCAGCCATGCTTAATATTGTGTCACTTCAAAACCACAAATACGTGGGTTCATTTAACAGCAGGCAATAATATTCAACGAAAGAAACTTAGCTGTAGAAAACGACGAATCATTCCCCCTTGGTAACGCACAAATCAATTCCAGCAACTGTCATCCTTGTTAGATAATTGTGCGGCAGTTTTTCTCTTGAAGGTGATGGTAAGAAGATGCAGTGAAAGTCGTGTACCGTCTTCTATTTGGTAGAAGCATTGGTGGTCGACGATGCGGAACACATATGATCTGTAGTGAATGACGTAATGTTTTCTAATATTGAAAGTGTTGTTAATAAAAATTCTCTATTTGAACTAGACTGAACTGCATGTGACTGCTTTAGTCTTTAATAAAACTTGCATCTGACTGCGTAGTTAACTTAACTGAACTTTATCTGACTGCATGAAAATATTGCTGGAAAATTAATACTCAAAATACACATCAGACTGCATTAAAGTTAAGTGGTAAAAAATAAATGAAAGTCACCAACCTGCATCTGACTGCGTCTGTGGACTTAACTCGTGCACTCCTTCCCGTTTAGCCGATAATAAAACATATATTCAACTCAGCCATAGTGCAATGGCATAAAATTGTCATTCTAGATAACTTTACTCATTTTGGTCCTGTTTGTTACTTAATAAAAATTCTGTCCTGATCAGAATAATTTGCCAACTGTGCAATGGCATACAGATCATTTTACTCTGATAAATGAAATTATTAGCTTTGCTCATGGGAACTTTACTTTAATGTACCTTTTGGTTCAATGCAAGCACAGGATGCGGAGAACGACATAAGGTGTGAGATGAATCTGTAATTTTATCTAAAAAATATTTATTCTTCAAACTTTTAAGGCACATGTGAAAAACTAAAAAGAGCTTCTATAGCATGGATTTACGAGAAAGTTTCACAACGCTAATTGCATCAACAATGGGATATCTATCTAGATTTTAGACATTATTTAAACAAAGAATATCTATTTTATTAATTATTATTTCTAGGTTCCCCAGGTATGTGCCGAGTTTCGCTCAATATATAGCTTATTATGCGCGTAGCGCCAATTCTTACTTTGATGCTGTCACGACCCTGCTGCCTCCTGCAGGCATCTAGCTCTGACTGGAAACACGTCTACTGTCTCTGTGCATCTCCTCACCACTTCTCAAACTTTTACTGCGTGCACCTAGCTCTGTTAGCTGTCAAAGATCTTACTACTCGAAGATGTACTACTAGTCCAACCTTGCGGTTGGGAACTATTGACATTTTTCACTGACTCTATCCTGATCGAATCTCAGCACATACCTTTCACAAGCCTCTGGTCCGATGAACGAGAATTTTGTGGGAGGCGGGGGGGGGGGGGGGGGAGGGGATCTATGCAGTTAGCACAGATTTCCCCACGAAATTCGTAAAAAAAATTACAATGGAAGATACAATATAAAATATAGATAGTATTCTCATGAAACGAGTATTACAGAGCAATGAAATTGATCAATAAACCTAGGATGTTAAGTATAATGTATACCACCATGAGATTTGCTATTCACTGTGAAACAAAGAACATCACAATGTACAAAACCAAAGCATCTATTTATAGGACGAAAACATCAGACATATAGGGTATTAAGTGAGGTGTATCAAATCAAACATTACCAGAAGTCCAAGTTTGCTAGTCACAGTGACTCAAAGATCATCGAAATATACAAAACTGAAATACTTGTTACATAATACCAAATGTTACCAAATACAAGCAGAGAAATACGAGGGAACATACCTTACATAGCATGAAACTCTACCTAACAGTTATGTAGAATGCGAGAAAAAATACGTAAAATAGCGAAATACAAGTGAATCATCAATGTCACACAATACTAAGTGTTACAAAATGGAAACATAGAAATATAAGGAAAAATACTACGAAAAATATCAAAGTTTACCTAGTAGTTACATCATATAAACTTGAATGTTACCACATAGAAGAATAGAAATATGAGGCCAAAATACCTCAAATCATATCCAAATTTACCTGATAGTTATATAGAATATGAGAGAAAATACATAAAATATGCAATAAGATACTTTAATTAATAGTAGGCTTAACTATTACGTCTTTGTCACATTACGTGACAGCATAAACTGACTTTCAGTAACTATCATTATCTTGCAGTAAACCTCAGATACATGTCGACTGTCTTTGATAATAGTGAATAAACGGCCTCGGGAGATCAGACACCCTGAGCCCTACATTAGGTCAATTGTACTGGACAGGTCACATCAGGTGGGAGACCACACTAACTTATTATTGAGCTGTAGTGCAAGAAAATAGAAATATGTGGCCTCAGGCGATGGGACACACTGAGCAACCGATTAGGTCCATGTACACAGCATGTCACGTCAGGTGATGTAACACACTGATCCCAATAGTGAGCTGTAGTACAAGAAATAAGAATTAAGGTGATGGGACACACTGAACCAATACTAATGTACATTGTACTATCTTGTCACGTCAAGTTATAGAACACACTGACCCCAATAGTGATCTGTTGAACAAGAAATGTTAAGAATAGTGGGCATCAGGCGATGGGCCACACTGAGCCGCCGATGATGTCCATGTACACAGCATGTCACGTCAGGTGATGTAACACACTGACCCCAACAGTGAGCTGTAGTACAAGAAATGTGAAGAATAAAAGGCATCAGGTGATGGGACACACTGAGCAAACGATTACCTGTTAAATCAGGGGATAACTCACCCTGTAACAGAGGTCTCAGGTGATTACAAACCCTGAGCCATGGTAGCATCGAGTGTGAAATATATGTCAAGTCGGATGACAACACCTACTGACATTCAGTTACAATTATCAATCATAGAAGGCATGTTATGTCAGGTGGCAGTCCACACTGACGTAATCTTAACATCATTAGCTTCAATTACTTATAGTAGACATTTGACATGAACAGGTAGCCCACACTGGCTTTGGTCACATTCTCTTAAACTTACATCTAGTAGTCTTTCAGGTGAAAATTCAGTTTCTGTTATAATATTAAAAGCAATATACAATAGGCAGTGGACATTTACTGCAAAATGTGTTATCTACGTTTAAGTTAACAAGAAATTAATATTTAAAGTCATACACAAGAACTGTATGCAGTGGACATTTGCTGCATAAAGAATGTGTTATATATCTTTAAGATAACAAGAAATCAATATTTAAAGTAATTTACAATAATTGTCTGCAGTGCATTTACTGCATAAAAATGTGTTACATATCTATAAGATAACACTAATGTTACCAACTCTCTAGCAAGAATAGTGTTGAATTGAATAAAATCTATGTATTAAAAAAATCTTTTAAAAGGTAGTAAAACATGCTTGCATACTATTTTTTGATAAAGTGCAGTAAAGTGATCCTGCACAAATATAGTGGGAATAAATTGTACCTAATCTTCTTACATACAATATCAACTGAAGTGCAAGAAAGTCATGCTGCTCAATTGAAGCAATGATAAACAAATTTCATACAATCTCCTTACATACTAGTTATGTCAAATTTAGAAACGTCATGCTGCTCAACTGCAGCAGTAATCAATGTTCATGAAGAAATTCCTTACAAGATTCAACAGTACAATTTTAGGTAAAGTCCTACTCAGTACTTTGACTTCATAGTCACATAAGATAAATTAAACCTACCATTTACATCATACAATATAAGCCTCTCGTTATGAAACAATAAGATCAATTCTATCTCAAAAATTTGTATTCTAAAGCTTCCTTTCTTTTTACCATAAACGTACATTATTAAATAGTCTTCACATAGGTATTTCAATAAAATATTCGCAGTGCAAACACTCCCAAACGTCTCACACTAGGAAACATCAATTCGACCCTAGAAATTAGTATTGAAAAGCTTCCTTTCGTTTTTAACATAAACGTAATTCTCGAAGCCTTGCGTATTAAATCCTTAGTACCATGAAATGGGCATTACAAACAGTCCCCCCTTTTTTTTGTTCATATAGTAGGTCCTCTAAATCGTGCATTTTATATCCTAAGTACAATGAAATGGGGCATTACAAATAGTGATTTCACTTAACAGAGAACTGGTTCACAGATATCTGACAAAAACATCAGAAAAAAATATTTAGAACAGAAAGAAGACAGAAAACTCAGAAAGGAAGAATGAGTTCTACAGAGCTCAAGGATACGGGGCACCAACGCCACATGGTGTGTCAGTTAAAGAACAACCGACCCTCTACCCCATTTAGTCCTGTTGTGTAGAACAAATGGGTAATGTGTTATCACGTGTTAATGTTAAAGTCATGTCAACCATGGAAATCATGTGTGAGAAAAAAAAGCAAAGTCAGTTATATAAATAAAACACAGAGACAATAAAGAGCTTACTAATTACTGTAGCTGAAAGTAATGGTAGTTATGGTGCACCAAAAGCCATGAGTATCATGGAAAAAAAACACTGTAATGTTATATTGATATAGCATGAAAATAACACACTTAGGGAACAGACATTAGGAATGGACAACACACTGAGCTCAGTCAAGGAGAGGTACTGTCATGTGTCAGCAAGTAGCAGTGTGACAAAACAGAAGTGTGCATAAATAGAAGCATATATGCATAGTATGTGGCCACATAATCAACATCACAAAGTACAAAGGCGAAAGCATTGATTAAAATATCCATAAGCAGTCTTGCATTTCCATATTGGGGTCTGTTATTCGGAAACTGCCTACCGTTATTACGGAAACGATTGTCTCTATTCTGTTGCGTTTCCGCGAAAGAGTGTTGACTAGATCGTGAATTATGAGTTTCGTCTAGTTCAAGAAGCTGTAAGACGTCACGGAAAGTGTTAAAGTTTCCCGTGAGACTCCCTATCAGCAACGGAACTCGCAATGATCTTGATAGTTTGGAGATACAGAACTGAATGAGAAGGTTTTGTTGGATCATGTAATCAAAATATTGCGTCAATGTGCGGAGTTGTGAGTTATGGAAAGGTGTCATATTTAAGAACTGCTCTTTTGCAGCACGCTGTGAAGTGGGATTCCTGTAAGCATCCAAAAATTGTTGTTGGAATGATTGGAAAGACAAGCATGGTCGTGCAACGTGTGGCATTCTCGTTGCAGGTTCACCCTCCAAGAAACTACAAACAAGTTCTAACTGATGAGCGACTGGCCAATTCGGATGAAACGCAAAAGTAAATTGCTGAATCCAATCAAGCGAATGTAAGTCGTTCGGGTTATTCCGGAACGTTTTGAATTTCTTAATTGAAACGAAGTGTTTATAATCGACATTGTCCTGGCGGGGAAAGGAAGAAACATCATGGGGTAGGGAAAAACTGCCAGGGAAGGTACTACCTTTTTGAGGGTAATCCTGTGAAAATGGAGCCTGTAAAGATACGAAGGGGGGCTGTTGTTGTAGATAAGCACCATTATTTCCCTGGTGTTCTGGGACAAAATTACGAGGCGCACTGTCGTCCAGCAATTGTTGCTGAATATCAGAAAGTGTATTCCGAATTGAGTTTTCTCTTTTTTGCTGATCGTTAATAGTGACTTGTTTGCTCTTAAATTTGGCCAGGGCTTGGTATTCAGTTGTTTCTGAAAAATGATCTGGGGTTTTATGGTTTGTTTCATTGTCTGCGTGCGTTTCCAAAGCAGCTATTCTTTCGGTTATGTTTTCTAACTGTGACTGGAATTGTTCACCCTGTCACTGACCTTAGTTTCAAGTTGAGTGACGTCAGTAGTCAGGGATTCTGTACATGATTGTAAGACCTGTATTTGCTCTGAATGAGTAGCAGAAGTTTTTTGCTACTTGTCAATAACCTCTGTTGGAAGTACTGCATTGATTCTGTTCGTAATGTCAGTAATGTCTCGGTTATGTGTTTCAATGATATTCTGTAATTTCCTGTCATTTGCTTCCTTGTGTGTTTCAATAGTGTGTGTCAATTCCTGAGCACGTTTAGCATTGTCAGCACACAAGGCGTCTAATCGTCCCGTTAATGTTATGTTCCGCAATATCTGCACGGAATTGCGCAAATTGTTTGTCACGCTTTGCGTTCTGTTCTTCACTCTTAGCGTCACGTTCCTGCAGTAGTCGAAAATAACGGTAAATTTATCTTCATTTGTTACTGGGGGCGTCACCTCAGGATTTGAGTGTGGCAACCGATATTGCTGGCTAGGGTTACTAAGGACTGTTTGAAAACCCTCAGATGAAACAATTTCTCTATCTGTGGAATGATTTTGCAAGAGATATTGATTGTTGGAGCCAACTACATTGTTTTTTGCAGGTTGATTAAGCAAAAACTAATCATGGGAAACTGTTTCTACATGGCTTACTGTGTTCTGAGAATCCGAACGCAGAAGAGGAACCGATTCGGAAATTTGTGATTCTGTTGCATCATTACTAGCTGCAGTTTTATTCGCAACTTCCTGATCAGTTTGTAACGTAGGAAGATTAAGGGGCAAAACTGGGTCACTGTCCGGTTGTTGTAGCTTACGCGATTTTGAGGAACTGCATAGTTTTACTTTATCGCCCTGTCTATTTGCTTGAGACATCTTGAAAGAGACAATATGGCTAACAACAATTTTAAAATGGACGTAAGTCATAAGACGGTATTTTACAGACAAAAAGAAGGAAAATTATTTAGGATGGACACACAAAATCTGTAAAAATGCAGAAAGCAAGCTGAAATAAATGTTCTCAAGCGTAGTAGCAAACACAATATTACGCCACTAGCAATTGTAGCACACAAGCATAGCCGCCATAGCAACATTACGCAACTAGCAAGGCACCGCGCGTCTGAAACAATGGTGGCAAAATAAAAAAAAAAAAAAAAATGCTCGAAAACAAAGTCCACAGTTACGGAAAAAATATGTCCAGGAACGTCACCACAGAGGATGTCGCCAAGTGAAAGTGTTGTTAATAAATATTCTCTATTTAAACTAGACTGAACTGCATGTGACTGCTTTAGTCTTTAATAAAGCTTGCACCTGACTGCGTATTTAACTGAACTGAACTTTATCTGACTGCATGAAAATATTGTTGGAAAATTAATGCTCAAAATACACATCAGACTGCATTAAAGTTTAGTGGTAAAAAATAAATGAAAGTCACCAACCTACATCTGACTACGTCTGTGGACTTAGCTCGTGCACTCCTTCCCGTTTAGCCGAAAATAAAACATATATTCAACTCAGCCGTAGTGCAATGGCATAAAATTGTCATTCTAGGTAACTTTACTCAATTTGGCCCCGTTTGTTACTTAATAAAATTTCTGTCCTAATCTGAATAATTTGCCAACTGTGCAATAGCATAGAGATTATTTTACTCTGATAAATGAAATTATTGGCTTTGCTCATGGGAACTTTAATGTACCTTTTGGTTCAATGCAAGCACAGGATGTGTAGAACGACATAAGGTGTGAGATGAAACTGTAATTTTATCTAAGAAATATTTATTCTCCAAACTTTTAAGGCACATGTGAAAAACTAAAAAAAACTTCTATAGCCTGGATTTACGAGAAAGTTTCATAAAACGCTTATTGCATCAACAATGGGATTTCTATCCAGCTTTTACACATTATTTAACCAAAGAAAACCTATTTTATTAATTATTATTTCTAGTTTCCCCAGGTTTGTGCCGAGGTTCGCTCAATATATAGCTTATTATGTGCGTTGCGCCAATTCTTACTTTGATGCTGTTACGACCCGGCCGCCTCCTGCAGGCATCTAGCTGCGACTCGAAACACGTCTGCTGTCTCTGCGCATCTCCTCACCACTACTCAAACTTTTACCGCGTGTACCTAGCTCTGTTAGCTGTCAAAGATCTTACTACTCGAAGATATACTACTATCGACATATTTCACTGGCTCTATCCTGATCGAATCTCACCACATACCTTTCAATGTACCTCAGTGTGATAAGCTCTGGTAACTGCTGTTCTAACACACACACACACACACATCAAAAAAAGTTTGGCATCACCCCGGTTCCCAGAACTCTTGAAGATAGACGTTGACTGTGGATATTGTATGTCAGACACAGTCCCTTTGACTGTTCAGATATGTCACTAAACCCGCCCAAAGGTGTAAACAGCCATGCATGAGCAGCGCCTATTAGTCGGAGGAGGTCCCACAGCCGATCAGTTCTAGTCATTCCACCAGGAAGGAGGTACATGACTCGTGTTGTCTGTTGTTCAACCATGCCTAGACGGTTAATACCGCAGTGCGATCGTGTCAGTATTGTTACCTTTTGCCAGGAAGGGCTCTCAGTAAGGTAAGTGTCCAGGCGTCTCGGAGTAAACAAAAGCGATGTGGTTCGTACATGGAGGAGAGACAGGAACTGTCGATTACATGCCTCACTCAAGCCGCCCAAGGGCCACTACTGCGGTGGATGACCGCTACCTACGGATTATAGCTCGGAGGAACCCTGACAGCAACGACACCACGATGAATAATGTATTTCGTGCAGCCACAGGACGTTGTGTTACGACTCAAACTGTACGCAATAGGCTGCATGATGCGCAACATCACTTCTGACGTCCATGACGAGGTCCATCTTTGCAACCACGAGCCTGTGGAGAGCGGTACAGATGGGCCCAGTAACATACCGAATGGACCGCTCGGGATTGGCATCACATTCTCTTTAGCGGAGATTGTCGCATATGCCTTCAACAGACACTCGTTGGAGACGTGTTTGGAGGCAACCCGGTCAGACTGAACATCTTAGACACACTGTCCAGCGAGTGCAGGAAGGTGGGAGTTTCCTGCTTTGTTTGGGTGGCATTATGTGGGGCGGACTTACGCCGCTGGTGATCATGGAAGACGCCGAAACCGTTGTACGATAAATGAATGCCATCCTCCGACCGATAGTGCAACCATATTGGCAGCATATTGGCAATGCATTCGTCTTCACGGGTGACAATTCGGGCCCTATCGTGCACATCTTTTGAATGAATTTCTTCAGGATAACGGCATCGGTCGACTAGAGTGGCCAGCAAGTTCTCCAGACATGAACCCTATCGAACATACCTGGGATCGTTTGAAAAGGGCTGTTTATGGACGACGTGACCCACCAACCACTTTGAGGGATGCACTCGGAATCGCTGTTGAGGAATGGGGCAATCTGGACCAACAGTGCCTTGAGGAACCTGTGTTTAGTATGCCACGACGAATACAGGCATGCATCAAGAGGACATTCCACTGGGTATTAGAGGGACCAGCGTGTACAGCAATCTAGATCACCGCCTCTGAAGGTCTCGCTGTATGGTGGTACAACATGCAATGTGTGGTCTTGATGATAAATAAAAAGGACGGAAATGATGTTTATGCTGATCTCTATTCCAATTTCCTGTTCAGTTTCCGGAACTCTCGGAACCGAGGTGATGCAAAACTTTTTTTATGTGTGTAGTAGGTCTTGTATGTGACGCGCAGTTCCTGGTATGTGCTAAATATTGATATCTGTTCCCTCCATAAACCTGTATTTTTACTACGTTCATATTGGTCCACGACACACTAGTTCACCGCAAAACACACATTAACACAGGTACAAAATTCGGAGTACGTTCTCAATACCGATGGCACTTCACTCGGTAAACCAGTCTTTAATTACTGCACGAAGTATTACTTTATAATAAGTCCGCACTATAGCTCTATAAGAGATCCGTTAATAGACATGTTTCTGCACTATTCACTTCGCCCTCACAGTGTTTTACACAGTTGGGTGGTACATGAATGTGGACCGTGAAAGATTCAAATACATTTTTAGCACCATTGTTCATTCTACAGTGAACTAACTCACCATTTACGTGCACGCTGTCACCAACAAGCAACTTTCCATAAGTGCCGTCCTCGCACTGTGGTATCAAAACTCATTACCTGTTGACACGCATCTAAAAAATGGCTCTGAGCACTATGGGACTTAACTTCTGAGGTCATCAGTTCTCTAGACCTTAGAACTACTTAAACCTAACTAACCTAAGGACATCACACACCCCCATGTCCGAGGCAGGATTCAAACCTGCGACTTAACGGTCGCGGCCACAACGGCAGGCAGACACGCAGCTAAATTCTCCCTCTCACAGAATAGTACTACAATTACAACTTATTAAACTTTCTTCGGTTTAAACAATACGAACGATTTAAAAATTAATGAAAAATGTGCAATAGAAAACAGTAAATTGCATAAGTAGAACACATTCGCTCTCTGACAAGGGATACACGCCAGTTGCCTCGTCCGATACACATGGTGAATGCTCGGCTATCTCAGGGGTCAGGTGGGAAATCATTACATCAATGAAAAGGAATCTAATAAAGTACTGAAGTTTGTCATGCGTTACCGAGGGGGGTGAGTCTGTTTAAACGTACATCTATTAAGTATTAAAGTGGTCTCAAACAGCAACTCGCGCCCCAGTGGCAATGATCGCCGCAGCTCCTAAGACCTTTAGTGTGACGTACTGTGACCTTTGCCAAAGGATTCGTTAGCCCCGACACGCAAACTATGACGTATTACATCATACAAAAATATTAGTATACGGATTAAATGCATGCAGATATATGGATTTACAGGGTTATCGTTTACGTTGAATACGAATAGTGTGATTTTGTAGGTTAGTTCTGAAAATATGTATTCCAGTTTCTGTAAATCAATAACTTCTATGAAGCAGAAAACATCGCTGCACAACCACGTCGTATTTCACGACAGATTTGTTGTACTGTATTGTGTTATTGGTACACTTTTCGCGTCAGTTCACAACCACAACTCGTGTTTTCGACAACGTTCGCTATAATCATCACCAGGATTTTTTGTACTATATTGTGTTATTGGTACATTTTCCGCGTCATTTCACAACCACAACTCGAGTTTTCGACAACATTCGTTATAATCATCACCAGGAAAGAAACTGACTTTCAAAGAATTAACGTTATCATACAGATGTAACTTCTGTAATAGCACCCACTTCAAACAGACGTCAAAGTTAAAACGCAATACGCGTCTTTCGTTCCATCTACGTATACAAAATGTGACATACTGCTGACATCAAAAAACTACTACAAGACGTACCTAAGTGAAACTACAGTATATATGTTTCACAGACACAATAAGTTTAAGTCACCTCAATTCTGAGTCCTATCAGTATAAGGTATAGTGTAGTGTGTAATCTGTTTCCACCCTATCAAGATTTTGTGGTTATTTTTATAGCTGTGCAGCAAATATTTCTTTACTTGATATGTGGTGACGTTTGGCACAGCTTTGAGATATGTAGAAATTTATTGTCTCACATACATATTGCAGATTCACAGTGGACGTCATTACATCGGTTACACCTTCTTAAACATTCAGTCTTCTCCCTTGACAAAAATAATAACTACTATTGCAAGAATCTCTGATGTTCAAGAAGAATTAAAGCGGTAAGGCCACGGTAAGCATATAGTACACAATCGCCACATGGTTCCGATGCCTTTGTTTCTACGAAGACATCGGCAGAAGTCATGCAATGTCTGTTTTGTTGGAGATGATACACAAACTATCAACAATGTTGCTTAGGTTAAGTATTGTATACTGGAAGATTCACAATTTCTATTACAGGCTACTAGGGATTGTAGAAGGCACTATAAAGTTTATGTCAGGAAGCCACGTGCGGAAATGTACCGTCTTGATACAAAAAAGGGTTTTGAGATCTGCTCACTTTCAGATATCCCACTTCACAGTATTGTACGCAATGGCTGAGCATAATGCATGTATCGAAAACGTTTTCTGGCTCGCCTCTCCATCACGTACCACTATCGTCCCACTATAACAACGGCTGTGAGAAACCGGTACGTTTGAAACTAGGAGGGTAGACTGTGGTGTTCAACGGACGTGCACCGGAGTTTGTGGACCGTGTGCATGAGAGTATGTGTGGCAGATACTCTCTGCTGAACGAATAGCACGTCGGGCACGTGGAGCAAGTGTACAGCTAATTGTAGCGCTGTGTGCGTACCTCGAAGCTGGAAATTCGGAAGTCATACGATCTTCAAACTTTAATTTTAAATCCAAATGATAGATTTCCCGATATGGGTCGCTTGACAAAACTGTGCCTATTAAGCCCGTCTCCAGACGATAGAAGTCTGCAATAAAATTGTGTAACACACTACATATTAACAATTAAATCAGTATAGTTGGAGAAATAACTGAGCATTTGCATCCTTCGCATCACTGTCCATTATTACAACGGAGAAATAACGAAGCATTTGCATTCTTTGCATCACTGTCCATTATTACAACGGAGAAATAACTAAGCATTTGCATTCTGTGCATCACTGTCCATTATTACAACTCAGTGGAAACTAATGGAAGCGCTTCTGCTAGCCTGTAACATCTCTTAATGGAAAAACAGTTACAACGAAGCTAAAATTGATGTATCAGTAACATTATTTTGTACCATGTAATTCTTTATGCAAATTCAATGTGACAATACTCTTCCGTACCACATACACGATAAGCTGTTATGTATGAGTACAATGTGCTACGTAAACCTTGCGAAAGAATATAGTAAAAAGTCAACCGTGACTTAAATCACAGTAAAAGTGTAGAACAAATCGAAGACAGATAGTAGACCATTGACGCAGTCGGAGGAATAAATGGCATAAGGTAGCGGCAAATATTTACTAATCAACGAACCTATTTGACAAAAATGCTATGCATTTTCTATTATTACTTTTGGAGTCAAGCGATCTTAATCTTACGAATATTCTCGCCAATGGACAACAAAATGTAGATAATTTTGCTAACAGAAGCCTGTGAAACGTAAATAATATTTACAGGGAGGAGCAAATAAAAGTGGCCCGGAGAACGGAGTTCCAGGGTGCAAAGATACACAACAGAATAATGCAACTACAGTATTAACCTGTCTAAAGCAGATGCTGAAAGTCACATTTATTGACACTTTTTGGCACTGGTCAGCTAGTGACTGAAGGCGGGTCGAAGCTGCACTGCTCTAATTGGTACAGTCTTATCCGGTATGTTCTGCTGCAGCTCTTGAAGACTATGAGGGCTGTTGCGATACGCCTGAGACTTGAGGGGCCCCCCACAAAAACTAATCGCACACTGACACATCGAGCGCACGGTCGACGAGACAAGCCGGTCACTTGCGACAGGCGTCAGGTTGATTTGGTAGGACCGTGAAGAATTTTCTGGTGAACGCCTCCCACATTTACTAAAGCACGTTTCGGAATGTTTTTTGACTTGTCAAAAACAGATCCTGTCTGACGCCATTTTCGGACTAAGTGTTGCGTGGCACTCTTTACCGCACTTCGACAACATTAATTATTCGCAGCAAACAACTGACCACTCCGTTTCCACGGGTTTGTTGTCACTTTCCACAATGAACACCAGTTCCTCCACTATGAATAACATCGTCAGCTTTCCACTGCTCCACTCACTCTGACGGAGCCCGCGCTATGCTCTGTAACGGTGGGGATCACGTGGCATGTGTGCTCGTGGTGTGCGCTTGACGGGGTGTCATTATATGCATACATTTACGTCCAATCGTATCCTCTCAGCTGGGCTACTTTTATTTGCCCCACCCTGTATTTTGAATAGCTTCAAGTCGGAAAATGTGGATCAGTAGTTCGAAACACTACGCAAATAAATAATGTTATTGAAGTAAAACCCCATAAACACTGGAGCTGATTGCGGAATACACTCGTAAGCTTCATAGAAAAGGTGTGTTATCACAGTGCCCTATCAAGTATGATATTTAATGTATTTAATTTCTTGGAAAATTAGACTCTGCAGTGTACTACACATACCCAAGACGAAAATAAATAATGGATTATGAACACCATCGACAGGATAGAAATGGTTTCACGTTTCCTCCACGATCTAGAATGTAATCTAAGAAAAGTGTTGACTTTTCAATGAGAATATAGCTTCTCAATTGACAGTTAAAGTGGAACGATTTTGTTCACACTGCGTTAAAATTCTTAACGGTGTTCAAGGCATACCCAGGCGAAAGTTAAAATGACATGGGTATTTCAAAAACATATTAAGAAGTAGCGAATTGGATATATGATGTTTTGTAGGTCATCATTTCCTCAACTAGTTGCCGGCCTCGGTCACATCTAATCCATTCCAAAACTTTCCATAATTCTCATACATCAGGTATTGTGTTCTCCATATTTGGTTTTCCTTTCAAGACCACATAACTCAGACCTGAAAGCATTAAGATACATAAATACCAGAACGCTATCGCTATTCTAGAGACTTTTGCAACAACCGTTTTATCACATATAGTACTGTAAATGCAATTGTTTGTATTTTTCCTGCAAGGCAAGTGATCTATTCAATCGATTTAAGGTCTATGTAAGTCGTTCTCATTCTTCTGGATCAGCTCAGCGTCGACCAAGAGTTACGATTTAGTCAATATGTCTTTCATTTTGTTTAAGTAAAGGATTATGGATTTTTATTTTATTACAGTATATCTTAAGAATTGTCACGACTGCCATTGACACTGAAACTCAATTTGGCCTATTTAACTGTTACCTAATGTGCTATTATCAGAGCTTCATATCTGCATTTTTGGATGTTTTATTCATTCGAAGTTAAACCTATGCATGTAAGGAACATATTTATTCCGTCTTTTATGAGAAATGCATTACTGCAGATTTATAGTGCATATAAATGCATATATAACAGAATAGTGGATACTTACATAATTTATGCACATTTATATGTTTGATTAACTTTTTTCAACAATGATTATTGAAATACAAATATTTGCGAATGATACTTCAAGAATAAAAGAAAGACACCAGTAAATTAGTTTTCTGTTGGTCTGTTTGTGTGGAAGGTCTTGTAATGAGATTTTTATATGATTCGGAGGTGCAGGCCGACCGGACGAGGGCGTCATCAAAACCATAAAAAGACAACAGCTGTGGACAACAACGGAGACGACAACCACAGCTATTGACGGATACGACAAAACGGCAAGTCGAAAAGCGATCCACATCGAGAGCCTAGAATATCAAGACTAGGAACCGAACAACAATGAGCACGACGTATGATACAAGAGCGCAGTCGGAACATAGCTGATTTCTGAGTCCCCGCCAGTGATTACTTTTTCCGTCAAACCAACAACCGAAAATCCGTCACAATGAAATATCTCCATATTTTCTTGCAAAAATAAAGAAAAAGTAAAATTTGTTTTACTACATTGCACTCATTACTTTGTTTACGCATCGAGTAAAGGTTTCAAAATGCACCAGAATCCGTCAAAATCTGATATCCCCACATTTCCTTGCAAACAGAAAGACGAAATTAAAATTTATTTTAAACATTATACTCACACCTAGTTTACGAGACGGAGAAACATTTAAAAATCCGACAGACTTGTCCAAAAAATAAAATATATACTGTTATAAAATTACACCTCATTTTAAAGGAACAGTAACAAGTAAATTTAAATGCGCTCCATTAAATTTCGGGCTTGCAGCCACACATATTCAAATTCTTCTTCTAATATTTGGGCTGTATAACTTCCCGTCATCTCCCGAATGAGACGACAGACAGATGACTGGACAGTATACAGCCGAAATTACGTGCAGCGCGCCCAAAATTTAATGGAGTAGTCATTGCGCCACGAAACCGTGAAGATGCGCAAATTTAAAGATATTTACTCCCCTATGTTGATTAAAATAATAACGTTTCATCCACGTCGTCCTGTGATTCTTCTTCAGTTGACGTGCTGCGTCTCCTGGGTACGCAGCCCTTGTGACAATTTGCTTCAGAGCATGCTCTGGTAAGACGTAATCATGACAGAACTTGTTCACACGCGTAAGTGTGGACCGTACAGTGAGAATTGCGTTTATGCGTTTACCATATTTGTTTTAAGTCTATTCCCGAGGGGGGTTTTCACGTTGTTTAGCATGCTAAATGCTCTTTCGACCTCAGTATTTGACCAAGGTAACACCAAAAATATCACTCTAAAATCCGCGAACTCCTGAAACGGATTTTGGTAATAAGCGTCTTTTCATGATAAGATAGCTTGCCAAAGTGCTACTGTATTGACGCCATTTTTCCATTGAGCAGAAGTTAATTTTTACCACTGAAAGTCAATTTTTGTTGTTTCGTGTCAGGTAATTGAAATTCCTGAGATAGAGGGATTATACTTTTTTCTCACCACCCTCAAACACTGTCCTGGAGCAATTAGGCACACTTTTTGCAAAACCTTGACATTATTCGGCAGTCGCCTCTGCATCTACTCTGCTAAGCAAAGTAGAAAATTTTCTCATCTACTGCGAAAAACTTTTGCGCTTCCTGCGTTACTTTTATGTTCTTTTATCATATTTACCAATGAGACCTCCACTTCATGGACACGATAAGTATTAGAGGATTTGTATTTTCTAAGGTCTACCGTTGGCAAATCCCCCTTATAACCGGACACGACAATCCGTAAAACCTACAATATGGAGAACCAAGTCTTCCAGTAGCTTTTTAACAGTCCCTGTACTTGGTTGGAATGATTTATTGACTTTTGACATTCTTCTAGTGTTGGACTAAGAAACAAAAGAGTACATAGTTTATAATAGTGCAGCTGTATAGCAATTAGTCTGATGTCTGGATATTTCAAAATGAGTCTGTACTTCAAGACACTGCTTTAAAATGCGATTAACAGCAACTTCGGTCGATAGCCACCTGTGTCTGATGGATGTATAATTTTAAGGGGTTCAGCTCCATCTTTTATTGTTTCGGACAACTCCCTAAGCATGGATTGTCGAAAAGATTTGCAAAACCAAGAATAAGTTTCTCAAACTAAAACTCAGGATTTCTTGGTAGCATTTGGGCAGCAGAGCACACTGCTAACTGAACTGAATGGCAAATGCAGGGGGTCAATACAAGATTAGCGACCTCACTTTTCAGTTTCTGGTGAACCCCACTGTTAATACCCACCATTACGGAGGCATTATCTGTACTAGTTCCTCTCATTTGTTTAATCTCTAGACCCTAATCTGAAAGTAATTACTTTAGTGCAGTTACAATACATTCAGCATTCCCCTTTCCTCTGTTCTAGTTAAAAAATTCCTAAAAAGGTGGAAATATATCTGTTTTATTTTGTTTTGAAAACTATACAAGGCAGACAGCCAAAAATTTCATTGCAGATATGTCTGTTGATTCATCTATAAGAAGACTGAAATGTCCATCACCAACATCTTCCTACACATCATATTTTAAAGTGCTGAAAGGGAATGTTCATGATCAAAGTACTGCTCTTCGTACAGTGTAGCCGTAAAACAGATGCAAGGTCAGCATTTAAAAAAAAATCTTGGTTAGATCTGAAAGATGGTCAACCGATGTAATTGCACAGTGATTAACTACAAACAGTGTAAGAGCAGTTTCGACAGCTGCACGTTGGTACGTATGTTCGATAGACTGAAATGGCAATGCTGACTGTCGTGAAGATAAAAAAGGTTCACCTGCTTTTATATGTTTCTTACTTTTTCCACGCAGAAGTAAACCTGCAAAACACACATTCCGGTCGCATTGACAATACTTACACCGCACACTACTAGGTTCTGCTGACACTTCTAATAACCAGTCGTTTAATTGTTTATCACTTAACCACTCTTTTCTAAAATTCGTACATACCGCTTGACACTCTTTTCAGGTATCTTTAGCCTGCCTTAAAAACAAACAGAAAGACAAGAGTTGTTAAACACACAATACCTCACTACAACCCTGTAGTCTGTATGGTACGCAGCTCTTCAGTTATGATCGATAGCAGTCGGCAGCAGCTGGGAGGATTTGTGCCCTAGTGGTTTGCAGATGTTCGTTGCCAACAGTGCAGCGTAACATTAGCCGATGTTGACTGCATTGTCATTTTCTTTGTTGCTGAGCTGAGGTGTCTGCCACTGTCTTTTGTTGCGCTATATTCGTAGTGATTTTTACGAAAGTGTGTGATCACTCGCTTGCAGGCTCATCACGGGGGAAAAGAATGCTGGTTATCAGGAGCTCATTGAAGCTCAAAACATTGTTTTGGGTTACCTGCGCTGGGCGTTTATAATACATGGAGGTGGAGTTTGGTCACTCCCCTCCAAACCTCGCATCACATCATTCCATGCAGCATAGCTCGTCCTCTCACCCCTCTACCCGCAATCCCACTCTACAAATGCCAAGTTAAACCCGCGAGACCGTACTTTAACGCATTACTCTCACTGTCCAGAATTCGCGACATTAAGTCACAGAGCAGATGATATTTTTGTTAGCGCACTGCTGGTGCTAGACTCACATATTGTACATTTAAAGTAAATTCGACTCCTGGTGGTGGATGATACTTTCACTGCCAGTATTTTGCCGGCCAGGGGAGGGAAGATGGTAGTTTAAACTTCCTGATCGCCAGTTTTTGCGCCAGTGTCCTGGATCAAATTCCAAATCTCTCTACAAGCTCTCATGAAGTGAGGACATGTGACACTATTGATGGTGATTCGTCCGTCGGATGGGGATGTTAAGTTCGGCGGCCCCCTTGATGCTTTTCGAGAGAATTTCGCTATGTGCCAGCACCGAGTTTCAACCTCTCCTTCCTCATCCATAAAAACACAAACACGACACCGCACAGTACCAGCAATCATCACATTCATCCTTACGTACAGAAACGCGCTCGACACTTCGTAACAGGTCGTAGGAGGGCAATGGTAAACCACCTCCACTAAGACCCTTCCCAGGATGGTGCTTCAAGATCCCTGCTTCTGCTCCCTACACTCTGTTAATGAGTATAGGACTCTTACTTCCTATTGTAACTGAGCTGGTGCGCTCCTGGCGCTAGTCTCCATCGATCGTCACCTCGATCGTCTGAGTCGATTTTCGATGCCTGCTTGGGTTTCGTATCTTTGACGGATGGCTATTTAAATGCGGCGCGCGCGCTCTGTAGGTCTTCAGTTCGGATATCAGCTGTGTCAGCGACAGTCACGTGTGGCGTTGTGCCTGTACGCAGCGTGGCGAGTGGCCGAGTCCGTTCGACGAAGGAGCGTGGGCCGCTGCTGCGGCGTGTTTAGCCGTTGTAATGCAGATCCGCTGCCGACGGTGATTGGCGTTCCTCGGATATGTGAAGGACAGATTTCCTTCCTGTCTCTTGCATGTGATTCAAAGTAATTAACTGGAGTCGTCAAATTGTTCATCGGTGGGTTCTGTTCATGATAATTGAATACCCCTGTACACTGAAAACCATCTTGGCTGTTTCAGTTACCTTTGATCTTGCTGCCTGATATTCTGACGCACAACCAATAGACATCAAGCCGTGTTTAATGCATACCAAGTAGTGCATAAGGTTGTACCTGGAATTCGGAAGCGGGCCGAAATATTTTTCCCTAATTCCATTTCTGTTTTATTATTTTATTTGTTGTTTTAGAGTTTGTCTAATCAAATCTTAAGAGCCACTGTCACATATGTTAAGTCTGCTTAAGGTTCGTTTGTGCCGCGTGGAATTAAAGGTTATTGCTAACTGGTTGGGTTAATATCCTTGTATACCTGCTGCATCAGAATTTTCTCTGTCACTGATGTGTTTATGTTTCAGGTAATTGGCGGTGGTCAACGCGAGCAAGCTCCGATCGAGGTATCACGGTGGAAGAGTGAAAATTAAGGACCTGGCTCTGTGGCTATGGTTACGTGGTTAACGTGCGGTGATTTCATCTTGCCGGTGGAGCGTTTTGGTTTTCCGCACGCTTACGTGTAGATCAAAGTTGAGTATATTTTTATTTCACCTCCGGGTCCGTGCATCTCCTGTATCTGTTAGAATCTTTCGGTTTGCTCTCCTCCATCACCAATTTTTCGTCACGTTGAGGCAGTCCCATATTAAGACGGTTTCATATGTTATTATTATACTGAGTGTATTATAATCCTGTTAATTTGTCAGAAATTTTAAGACGAATTTTAGAAAGATCTGAGCTTATTGAACTTAATTCATCCCATTAGTTGTGGAAGTAGTTTTAGAGTTTCGATGTGAATTATATGAAACACAGTTTCAATGTGAGTTATGAAGCTTGTGAGGTCAGTTATGGCAGTTATATTTTAATAATAATGGATTTATGAATATTACTTTATTTAATGAAAGTTGGTTCAACAAATTTTAAAAGATCTGGGTTTGTTGGACATAATGCATTCTTTAGCTCTTGGAAGTAGAGTTCTGATGTGACTCATGTGACAAACAATTCCATCTAAGTCGTGAAGTTTGTGTGATTTGCTTCACCCAGTCATATTTGATTAATGATGGTTTTATTAACATTATTTTAATTAATCAAGTCTGGTTGAGACAATTTTGAAAAATGTATGGTTCTATAATCGTTGCTACTGTTAATTTGATAAGTGCAATATGTTTGTAATTAAGAAGTGGTTGGCAAACTACAAACTGGTTATGTTTTTAATTTCGACGTGTTGCAAGAGTCCCACATATCAGTAACTTTGCTTATAAGAGAAATTAGAGCCGTTTGCCACCGAATATAGCCCGTTTTTCCAACACAGTGAGTGAAACTTAGAGTTTTATTGCAATACTTCCATGGCACGGTCTTGCAACTGCACAAAGATTTGTGTTCCTAATAGTTTCATCACAGAATTATTTTTTTCAAAACTAAATAAAGCCAGATAAATTCATCAAATAAAAGACCCAGCTTTAATAATATCCGTCAAAAAATCCGTCAACCGTCAAAAGTTGATTTTCCCCATCACACAGCATGAAATTCCGTCAAATTTAACGGGCAATCCGTCACGTTGGCAACGCTGGCCCGCGCTGCCGGCTTTCTAGGGCCCCCATTAGCGCCGATAGGCTGACGCGGCCGGCCTATCCTAAGCGCTTTGGCGGCACAGCGCTTTGGCGGCGACAGCATGGCTCGCAGGACATAGGGCGCCACCTAGCGGCTGTTGTCTAGGTCCATGCCTTCTGGCAGGTAGCCCAAATTGTCGGACCGGGATACCATGCGGAAAATCTTTAAATAACGGTTTAGTCACCGCATCGTAAAACTTGGTATGGTTCGTGTTGTGTTAAAAACGAAGCCGTTTGCCGCACTGGTAACATTTCAAAGATATAAATGTGTCAGTTTCAACCAACTTTTACATTTGTAGCAAGTGTGTTGTTATTCGTAATTCCGGAGCAGGAGGACACGGAATATTATGACGCCACGCTGAAAAGTAATGCCTCCGAATTTTTTAATTCTGTTCTCAATATCGGTTGAGGTACTACATGTCAAGCACATTACTAAGTCAGCATCACTGGCGCAGGTTGCAGCCCTCAATATGTAACATGGCGATGGGTAACTATGTCGGTGCGTGAGGAACAGTGTGGTGTCATCGAGTTTCTAATCGCGCAAAAGTGTCTTCAGTTGAAACCCGTAGGTAAATGACAGTTGTCTGCGGTGATGACTGTGTGGACATCAGTAATGAGCGACGTTGGGTTGTTCGTTATAAAAATGAAGGAAACGGTGATACTAATCTCAGCGTTTGTAACAGAGCAGGAAGTGGAAGACCGCGAGTGGCAACCCACTAGACTATTTGGAATTTGGCTGATGAACCCCTCAGAGGAAATGGTCGGATAACACAGACACAGCTCCTAGGTAAGTGTGGCGTGGAAAGGCATCATTTTATAACTACAGTACAGAGAACTGCGTGTACGGTGGGTGCGTGTAATCCTCCTAACAAGAAACAAAGAAGACTGGACATCAGTCAACAATTCCTTTTGCGTTTTGAGCGTGAGGATTCTCGGTTCGTTAACGACATTGTGACAGGTGATGAAAGCTGTGTTCACCATTCTGACCCAGAAAACCAGAAAACATCAATGGAGATCCACCACGAAAGAATTGAATTGAAGTTTACGTTTCTTCATGGATGCGTACAATGTGCTACAACGATAGAGAAAACAACATAATGCTTATACAGTAAGTTGCCTAGCCTCTTTTCGGTACTGTAGTGTGACTTCATGTGAAGTTGCCACGTACTTCTCATAAAAACAGTTTACATGACAGAAGGAAATCGTGTCATCCAGCAAACTGTGAACTATTTTTAATTGCTTACTGCAATAAAAACAGCTAATGATAAAATAGGTAGTGAAATAGAGCAGGATAGAGACAGAGAGCAATAATATATTAATTCTGTTAATAACTGAGTATAAGAATAAATTTAGAATTCGATATTTCATCAGGATAAATAAACATGAGAAATCTGAACATACGTACCGAAGTCTTAGTGCCTATATGCTTGCATATATTCACATAATGTAGCGGATAAAAAGCCGGCGTGTATTCATATAACATAGTGCACAAAAAGCTCTAGTTGTCACAATTTGACGTAAATCTGTGCAATGAGAAGGATTGTATGTAGCCCTGAAAAGGTCGGCCAACTTATTGGAATTCATTGTTCAGTTCTCCCGGGTACTTGTGCATACACCACCTCGTGAAATACAGATAAATGGTGAGGTCATTTAAAATGAACAGAGCATTACACAGTGAATTTTCATATCCAACTTTCTCTGGTTTACACTGGGGTTCTCTTGACATCCGTTTAAATCCTTTCTCTGCAATCCGCTACTGGTCGATATACTATCACAAACATATCTTTATTGCGTTTTTTAATGATTTCTGTATAATTCTACATGTAGTCCTCGTATCAAGACCACTCATATTGTGTTTTTAGAAATTTCTCCTTGGTCTCCTTCACGGCTTGCTCAGAGTAGAGATGGAATAACACTGCGCGTAGACTGTAACCCCAACTCAGATCGATACCAACTGATGATGCATCTTCTTTTACTTTGCCTATCATAACTGAAGTCGTGTTTCTGTACAAGTTGTAGATAAGCTTTTGCATCTTCTACTATATCTCTGCTGTATTTCGAATTCTGGATGTCTTCCAAACAACACTGTCAAATTTTTTCTCTAATGTTACCACAAATTTAAGTTTTTGTTACTTACGCCTATCGTCTTAGATACGTCGCATGAAAATGTTATTATACTCTGCTCACTTTTTTTTCCTTTTTCGTTCTTTTTTCCTTTCTTGTCATATCAAGGATAAGTGTTCTATTACTGATTTTGTGTACCTTTTTATATACGTTATATAAATGCCACCTGTGCAATTGTTATTGTCAATTTTCTGCTTTTGTGTGCTGTTAAAATATTTCTACGGACATAAATGTTGTATTAATGTAAAATATTGATGTAATTAGTTACGGGAGAGACGAAGTTTGAAATGTAATCGATTAGTCGCTTTGCAAAGTCGTAATAGAGCAATCTGGAAAAAAATGTAGAGACTGAATATTGTCAAGCGTCAATGAGAGAACTGTGTGTTCATAGCAACAGCTCTGTATTGTTTTCTCTATAAAGCGGACTATTATCAATAGTCATCGCGAACTGTGAAGCTTAAGTACAAATATCGTCGTTGTGATGGACTAATATTTCACAAAGTAAATCGAAAGCTACGACAGTTCGACAATGGAGTAACGTGTTTACTAAGTGGACTGTTTTTCATACGGAACACGTGCTGTGAATTGTAAATATATACATGAAGCATGTTTGGTCTACATCGCCGACTGCAGATGCTTCAACAACGAGGAGGCCGTAAATAAGTCAATTATTGCTGCATAGCTATACATGCGGTCCAGTTCCAAGAGGAGAATTACAGAGGCAGTTCTTAATAAGGAGTACACTAACATAGTCCAAGGGCCGCCAACTTGGGATGAAGTGACACTGTTTCCCGAAACCGTTTCCTCATACAACTCATGAATGTTGGAGAGCTGTTTTCTCTGAAATTTGTTGAAAAAATCTTACGTGATAAACACGTTTTTGCTGAAATTACGTTTACAACAATCATTGTTGTTACCTAACACTCATAACTTAATTCCCAGGCATCTTGATTCATACCTTCTTTAATATAAAAAGGCTGAACTGGAACTGCTTCTCCATCGCAATTTTTATTTTGTATTGCACATAGTCTCTCCTTTAACATTGCTTTCATTTTTGTAGCATTTACACGTGCTGTACAGTCATCTGCATTCAGACCAAATTTTCAGTTTTATGTTCTCTTCCTTTCATTATTACACTTAAATTTTTATTAACAGTGGTTGTGAGTGTTATTCCTTTATTTTGCATATTCCTCCAAATTACGTGACGAATTATGCGTTTTTTTTACAGTAAAATACGCACACTGTTTAGTATTCGCCATTAAGCCAGCTAGTTACTACCCATCGGGAAAGAGTAGATAGATTTTTATTGCGGGAATATTTAGACCGGGCGAAAACTTTAAATCTGACAAATGCGTTTTAGCTGGCACTTGTTTACTTTTCAGATCTACATTCCAGAGCAGCTGCGTGATCGTTCTCACCCGCTTGGTTGAATGTCAGTAACTGTTACGGTCTAAGTGAGTGTAACATCCAGTAAATTCTGAGAGTACACAAAATTTTACAGTTTTAGTTATTCCAAGATTACATACCAGAGTCACTCATTTCAATAGAAACGGATCACGTTTCGTTCACTTTTACTACTTCTTGATTAAATTCTGCAAATAAGAATAGACGCACCACGAAAGAACCATTGCAATGGGACGGAAATTGGTAGAGGTGGTGTACAAATACAGACAAACTCGTGTTTACAATTTAAGGAAATTTTGGTGACTTATTCAAGAGAAAGAGTCACAAATTAAGCCAGTAATAAATGCGCTGGTCCACATCTGGTCTTTATGCGAGGGGTTGTTCGACTTGGCATTGATTAACAGAGTTGTTAGATCTCCTCCTGATGGATATCGTGCCACATTCTATGCAACTGGTACGTTAAACCGTGGAAGCTCCGAGAAGGTTGGAGGGTCCTGCCCATAATGCTTCTAACGGTCTGAATTGGGGAGAGATTCAGTTACTTTGCTGGCAAAGGTAGGGTTTGTGTGGCACGAAGACAAACAGTAGAAATTGTCTGCCTGCATGGGAGGAATTTGTCTAATTGAAATGTAAGTAGAGCATGGGATGCCAGGAAGGACCACTAAACATCGACGTGCCACTGTGGTGTAAGGGTGACGCGGATGACAACCAAAGAGATCATACAATGAAATAAAATGGCGCCTCCATACAGGTCTTCGCTGGTTATCGCGATTCATTAAGAAGCAAGATTCATTTGTGAAGACAATTTTTCTCCAGTCAATAGGATCCAGGCCGAAAGTGCGCAGCACCACTGCAGACAGACTTGTTGGTGTACAGAGTCAACCGTAGTCGGCACCATTGCCACCGTGAGCTCAGACCCCTCTCTGTGAGCAGCCTTTTACTGGTTCTCGTAATCACTGAAGCACCAGTTGCACGTCAGATCACAAAGACGAATCCTAGACTCTGAGTGTCTCTCTGACGATTGATCGATCCTCGGATTCAGTCGCTCCCATCTTGGCGCTGCGTTCGGCCATGGTTCACCCACTAATGTCGACATCACCTAATAGTAAAATAGCTTCTGTTCAAATATCGAGCGATTGGCCGATTACTCAAACTGGTTTCTTTGAGCACAGCTACATATCCTCTTTCAAACGCTGACATCTACATACGTGATTGTTCAAACGCCTGTCTTCGAAGCATAGCTACCGCGCAAGTGAGTACACAGAATGGCATTCGAAAAGGTTTTGAGCCCTGGTATCGATATGTTCCCTGTTTATTGCCCTGGTCAACGATATTGTGAAACTGCACTGCAACGTCACACAGTTGTCGGCAGCCAAAGTTTACAGTTTTGCATTTTACGTCGATACCTGTACGAAAATTAATTTGTGACCAACTTCCATAACTCCTTCTTGGTGTGCCGTTGCAATATTTTTGTCTTGGAGGCTATTACAGTGGCTCCCGTTCCGTTACAGCCCTGTAGGCTGTATCGCTTTGGGTAGCTTTGCGGAACCCTAACGGATCACTACGAAGCTGGTTTCTGCTAGATCTTGCAGCCTTTTGTCGTGCTGGTGGAATGAATTTGCAGTTGCTGGCTATCCCAAGAATCTCAATAATTCTGAGGCAATCCCGACTACTGCCGGCCGCTGTGGCCGAGCGGTTCTAGGCGTTTCAGTCCGGAACCGCGTAGCTGCTACGGTCGCAAGTTCGAATACTGCCTCGGGCATGGATATGTGATGTCCTTAGGTTAGTTAGGGTTAAGTAGTTCTAAGTCTATGGGACGGTTGACCTCAGATGTTGCATATGTTCCCTCACGTTATAAGGTAGGGTAGTTCATCAGTATGCCAGGCGGCATGTTTTTCTTTCTTGAGGACCTGCAGTTAATCCATAACAACGATTCACTGCAGCACGAAAATAAAGTAACAGTTCGCGGCCGAGAAACTGTTTTTCCATTCAAACTGTGGATGCCACAATCGGCCACTGGGGAGTCGCTGAAAAGAAAGAGATTATAAGTTTAACAGTGTTTCATGTGGTCAGCAAAATTGCTTCACTACCCTTTGGCGAATTCTTGTGCTCATAAAAGTTCTGCAGTAAGCTCCTTAGCTTCAGCCACTCAGAGCTGACGCGAGCTGCACTCACTGGCAATATAGCGAGTGCATGAGAAGGACGTGGCTCTTACGCGCAAGCGCGTCAGTGGGAGGTATCGCGTTTCCAGGCTGGAGAAAATTACTAATATCGGTGAGAGGGGAATCCGCGGCGCAAATGAAAGGCTGCCAGCGGGCGCCGCCGCGGCCTGGACGAGCTGTAAAGCGGCCGCCCAGACGCGGGCTGGCACTGTGCGCGCCGCCCGCCGCGCCCGGCCACTGTGCGGGCGGGATCCGCGTCGTAACTCGGCCGCCTCTGCCCGGCCAGTGATGTAATATCAGATACACGGCCGGCCGCCGCCTGCCGCCCTTTCTTTTTACGAGTGGCATCAGTCGAAATTGAATTCCCTTCCTCGCCCCCTCCGGTTCTCTCAATAGACGTGTGAGCTCTCGCCGTTCATGGGGGTCGGCCATCCACCCCAAGACTGGCACGCACTCTCTACCACTCTCCCATCTTCAGCTCTGTGTTGTGCCGTTGGGCTCGACATGTTGCGGGTGTTGGTGTTATCTTAGAGACAGCCCACCGGTTAGGGTCGTAACTATAAGGCTGCTATTTACATGTAAGTAAGACACCTTCGAGTGTCTGTCGGAGTGCACTTTGTGCAGACCATCCTAAAGCAATCGCGAGCGGTTAGCGAGAAGTACCGGTTGATCAAAAAGTCAGTATAAATTTGAAAACTGAATAAATCACGGAATAATGTAGATAGAGAGGTACCAATTGACACACATGCTTGGAATGACATGGGGTTTTATTAGAACCGAAAAATACAAACGTTCACAAAATGTCCGACAGATAGCGCTTCATCTGATCAGAATAGTAATAATTAGCATAACAAAGTAAGACAAAGCAAAGACGATGTTCTTTACAGGAAATGCTCGATATGTCCACCATCAATCCTCAACAATAGCTGTAGTCGAGGAATAATGTTGTGAACAGTACTGTAAAGCATGTCCGGAGTTATGGTGAGGCATTGACGTCGGATGTTGTCTTTCAGCATCCTTAGAGATGTCGGTCGATCACGATACACTTGCGACTTCAGGTAACCCCAAAGCCAATAATCGCTCGGACTGAGGTCTGGGGACCTGGGAGGCCAAGCATGACGAAAGTGGCGGCTGAGCACACGATCATCACCAAACGAGGCGCGCAAGAGATGTTTCACGTGTTTAGAAATACTTTGTTTCTTTTGTTCTAATAAAACCCCATGTCATTCCAAGCATGTGTGTCAATTTTTACCTCTCTATCTACATTATTCCGTAGTTTATTAAGTTTTCAAATTTATACTGACATTTTGATCACCCGGTACGACAGCTGGTAACACTCCATGTGTGCTCAAAACCAACACTACATCCATGGGCTATTTGCGAGATACACCGAGGAGTAAGAAATATAATGGTTGACTCTTTTACGGAGATATACAGTAGGAAGTGTAATAGTAAGTCTCACAGTGACTCACAATGCCGCTCTTTCAATGTCTGTGACTGCAGTTGAATGGACATACTTGTGATGCTTTCCAACTTCCTAAATAAACCTCTAACGAAACGCGCTATTCTCCTTTGAATTCTCACTATTTCCTCTCACTCATATCTCGTACGGATTCCAGATATTACTTTGTTAAGTGCATCTAGCAGCAGATGTAGACTCTGATCACCGTTTGGTAATGATGAAGAGTACGATGAAGTTTAAGATAATAGACTGGAGGAATCAATCCGCAAAGAAGTGGAATGCGGAAGTACTACGGAACGAAGACGTGTGAAGTTATCTGGCACTGTAGATGCTGAGATAATGTATAGCTCAGTAGGAATCCACATGAAGAGTTTTCACAGAATTTGGAAAGAAAAAAGGGGGTACAAGGAAGGTAACTGCGAAGAAACCGTGGGTAACAGAAGAATTACTTAAGCTGATCGACTAAAGGAGGAAGTACAAAAAACGATCAGGGATATTCAGGAATACAGAAATACATAGAAAGTGGAGGGAAGTAAAGGCGAAATTGCAGCAGCATAGATGTGAAGACCTCCTAAAAGAAATGATTGTCGTGAGGACCGACTCAGCGTACAGTAAAGTCAACACAATCTTCGGTGAAATAAAAAGCAAGGACAGTAGCATTAAGTGTGGAATGAGAATTCCACTGTTAAATGCAGAGGAGAGAGCGGATAGGTGGAAAGAATACACCGAAGGCTTCTATGAGAAGGAGGAATTGTCTGATGCCACGACAGATGAATCGACAGGATTCGACACGGAACAGTTAGGGGTTTCAGTATTTAAATCGGATTTAAAAGAGGTATGGTGGTATAAGATCAAATAAGGCAGAAGGGACCGGTAACATCAGAATTTCTAAAATCAATCGGCGAAGTGGCAACAGAACTTGTCACGTTGGTTTCTAGAATGCATGAGGCTGGTGATATACCGTCAGTCTTTCGGAAAAACATCTTCCACAAAATTGTGGCGTAAGCAAGAAACGAAAAGTGCGAGAATCATCGTACTATCGGCAGAGCCGTTCATGATTCCATTTTGCTGACAAGAAGAATGGAAAAGAGACCTGAGGATGTGTTAGATGACTATCAGTTTGGCTTTAACAAAGGTAAAGGCACTTGAGAGGCAGTTCTGACGTTGTGGTTTATAATGCAAGCAAGACTTCAGAAAAATCAAGATGCGTTCAAAGATTAGTCGATCTGGAAAAAGAGTTCGGCAATGTAAAATGATGCTAGATTGAAAGTCTGAGAAAAGGTGAGGGTACAGAAAATGATATACATTATGAACGGGAACTAAGAGGGAACCATAAGGCAAAGAAGAAATTAACGAAATGCTTGGACTGAAAAGGAGTATGAAAGGGATGTCGTCTTCCGCGACTACTTTTCAATATGTACATAGAAAAAGCAATGGCGGATTAAAATTGAAGGTGAAATTAAATCAAACGTAAGATCCGTTGATGACATTGCTATCCTTAGTGAAACTAGAGAACAAAAACAGGATCGGTTGAATGAAATGAACAATCTTATGAGTACTGATTATTGACTGACAGTAAATCGAAGGCAGACTTATTTAATGAGAAATAGCTGAAATAAGAATTCCGAGAAAATTAATATCGCAATTGGGGATCACAAAGTAGACGAAATTAATGAATTCTGATACCTACGCATCATCATCCTAACATAATAACCTACGAAGGGTGGAGCAAGGAGGACATAAAAAGTAGACTACCACTGGCAAAAAGTGTATTCGTGACCAAGAGAAGTTTGCTAGTATCAAACATACGCTTTAATTTGAGGAAGAAATCTCGGAAAATGTACGTTTGGAGCGGAAAGGAATATATGGAAAACACTGATAAGAAAAAGGGACACGACGATAGGACGTCTGTTTAAGTATGGGGGACTAACTTCTCTCGTACTAGAGATAGCTGTAGAGGATAAAAGCTTTTGAGGAAGGCAATAATTGTAATATATCTACCATCAAATAATTGACGACGTGTGTTGCAAGTGCTACCCCGGGGTGAGAAGCTTGACTGAGTGAAGGAATTCTTGGTGGCCCCGCATCAGACCAGTCTTATCACAAGTAATATTTAGGTAGTGTTCTAACGAATGTTATCCAAGCAAACTGCTTTGTGAGTGCACGACACTTCCTAAAGTGCCTTCCAACCAATCTCAGTCTAACATATGGACGGTAATAGCTATACAGCAAGGAAAGACAACACTGTAGTTTACAGTCTTGTTAAGCAGTAAAATACAGGAATCTAAACACGTGATGTGCGGTTCATAATGTTATAACGGTCGTAAGTTGGCCCACTTTTTATATCAGTTAGCTAATCGTTAACTCCTCCGCCCTGCCTTCCTCATCCTTGTCGAAGTCCCCATCCTACATTGCACACATTTGTGGCTCATAGCCAGGAGGGACGTTCAAATCCGAATGTTCAGTCCGTAAATCAGATACCTAAAGAATAGAAGAAAGACATCCGTACAGTGGATTGTGCGTCCATTGGTTCAAGAACTGAGGCAGAATGGTTCATGCTTACGTTGTGTGGGAGATAGGTCATCGTCATATGTATCAGATTCTGCTTTCTGTTCGTTTGATGCATCTGAATCACTGGATCTGCAGTTTTTACTTGAAAAAAATGTACGTTCTCAGCCTCCCAGTATCACTTCATAAGTCTACAAGTCGTTAATCTGTAGTAACGGAAACAGCCCTGATATAAAGTATTGGCCGACCTCCGAATTTTTCGTATTTCACTTCTTTTTCGCCCAAAGTGTCGTAATATATTTTTGCATTGCTAGTCTGCTTATGATGTCCTCCTTGCTCCGTCCGTAAATCGTTATTTTAGTGCCTTGGCAGCACAATCCCTTACATTCGTACACTTCGTGGCCATCGATCCTGAAATTAAGTTTGCCGCTGTTTTCATTTCTACTACTTCTCATTACCTAGGTCTTCCTTCGATTTATTCTCAATCTATGGTCTGTACTCATTAGAGTGTTCATTCCATTCAGCAGATCATGTAATCCTTATTCACTTCCACTCAGGATAGCAATGTCATCAGCGAATCGTATCATTGATACCCTTTCATCTTGAATGTTAATTCCGTTCCTGATCCTTTCTTTTATTTCCATCATTGCTTCTTCGATGTACAGATTGAACAGTAGGGACGAAAGACTACATCGTTCTCTTACACCCTTTTTAATACGAGGGCTTCGTCCTTAGTCGTCCACTCTTGTTATTCTCTCTTGGCTGTTATACATATTGTATATGATTCGTCACTCCCTATAGCTAACACCTACTTTTTTCTGGATTTCGAACATCTTGCAGCATTTTACGTTGTTGAACGGTTTTTCCAGGTCGACAAAATCTAAGAAAGTGTCTTGATTTATCTTTGTCTTGCTTCCATTATTAACCGCAACGTCAGAATCGCTTCTCTTGTGCCTTGACCCTTCCTAAAGCCAAACTAATCGTCATCTAGAGCATCCTCAATTTTCTTCTGTATATTATTCACGTAAGCTACTTGGGTGCATGAGTTGTTAAACCAATTTTGCGATAATCCTCGTACTTGTCAGCTCTAGCCATCTTCGGAATTGTATGGTTGAAGCTTTTCCGAAAGTCAGGTGTTATGTCGCCAGATTCATACATTCTACACACCAACGTGAATAGTCATTTTATAAAGTCATTTATTTCCAAATCTGATGGAATTTTATGTATCCCCTCCCTTATTTGACCTTAAGTACTCCAAAGCTGTTTTAAAATATGATTCTAATACTGGATCCCCTATCTCACCTAGATTGACTCCTGTTTCATCATCTACCACATCAGACAAATCTTCCTGCTGATAGTAGCTTTCAATGTTTTCTTTCCATCTATCCGCTATCTTCTCTGCATTTAACAATGAATTCCCTTTGCACTCTTAATGTTACCACACTTGCTTTTAATGTCACCGAAGGTTGTCTTGACTTTCCTGTATGCTGCATCTCTCCTTCCGATCATCATTTCTTTTCGATGTCTTCACATTTTTCCTGCAGCCACTTCGTCTTAGTTTCCCTGCACTTCCAATTTATTTCATTCTTCGGCGACTTGTATCTCTGTATTCCTAAGTTCCCGGAACATTTTTGTACTTCCTCCTTTCATCAATCAACTGAAGTATTTCTTCTGTTACCCATGGTTTCTTCGGAGTTACCTTCTTTGTACCTATGTTTCCCTCCCCCACTTCTGTGATGGCCCTCTTTAGAGATGTCCATTCCTCTTCAACTGTACTGTCTACTGAGCTATTTCTTAATGCTATATCTATAGCCTTAGAGAACTTCAAGCGTATCTCGTCATTCCTTAGCACTTCCATATCTAGCATCTTTGCGTATTGATTCTTCCTGACTAATGTCTTAAACTTCAGCCAACTCTTCATCACTACTATATAGTAATGTGTGTCTATATCTGCTCCTGGGTACGCCCTACAATCCAGTATCTGATTTCGGAATCGCTGTCTGACCATGACTTAATGTAATTGAAATCTGCCCGTATCATCCAGCGTTTTCCAAGTATACCTCCTCCTCTTGCAAACGGAGTATTCCCCGTTACTAGCTAAAACTCGTTACAGAACTCATTTAGTCATTCTCCTCTCTCTCTCATTCCTTGTCCTATGCCTATTTTCTCCTGTAACCTTTTCTTCGGCTCATTCCGATACAACTGCATTCCAGTCCCCCATAACTATTAAATTTTCATCCCCCTTTACATACAGCATTACCCTTTCAATATCCTCGTACACTTTCTCTATCTCTTCATTTTCAGGTTGCAACGTCGTAATGTGTACCTGAACTATCGTTGTCGGTGTTGTTTTGCTGTCGATTCTGATAAGACCGACCGCGTCACTGAACTGTTCAAATAAACGCACTCTCAGCCCTACCTTCCTATTCATAACGAATCCTACTCCTGTAATACTATTCTCTGCCGCTGTTCATATTACCTTATACTCATCTAACCAGAAATCCTGGTCTTCTTTCCACTTCACTTCACTGACCCCTACTATATCTGGAGTGAGCCTTTGCATTTCTCCTTACAGAGTTTCTAGTCTCCCTACCTCATTCAAGCTTCTGACATTCCACGCCCCGACTAGTACAACGTTACCTTTCCGTTGATTACTCAATATTTTTCTCATGGTAACCTCCCACTTGGCAGTCCCCTCCCGGAGATCCGAAGGGGGGAGTATTCCGGAATCTTTTCCAATGGAGAGATTAACATGACACATCTTCAATTACAGGTGACATGTCCTCGGGATACACATTCCGTGTCTTTAGTGCAGAGGTTTGCATTGCCTTCTGCATCCTCATGCCGTTGGTAATTGCTGATTCTTCCGCCTTTAGGGGCAGTTTCCCACCCCTAAGGCAAGAGATTGCCCTGAACCTCTGTCCGCTCCTACGCCCTCATTGACAAAGCCACTGGCATAATGAGGGTGACTTCTTATGCCGGAAGTCTTCGGCCCCCAATACTGATTTTTAATCAAAATTTTAACTGCGGCGGTATTCGAACCAGTGACCGTGGACCTCTTTCTTTTTTTTCGGTAATGTTCGTTGCGTTTGGTCTGGGCGGACGTCATAGGATATACGTTCAAATTGATCTTTGATTCCTTTTCTCAGTTTTTTTATCACAGAGGGCCAGCGCCTCTCTGATCGGACACGCTGAGCTGCCGTGCCGGCCACCCCTAGACCACGTGTGTTTTACATCCCCATAAATGATGAAAGGTGACGGTAGCGTATGCTCGTTTCATGTTCATGGATCGCGATAGGGGGGGGGGGGGGGGGCTTAGGGCTATCGAAAACCCTCATGGGGAAAAAAATACTGCACACACGTTGACCGAGCAGCTACAGTGAAACCGTCTGAACGTTGCGGCTGATGTCATAATACGGAATACTACAACTTGTGTCGCTAGGTATCTACCAGAAATAGACTTCAAATTGACACCAGGGACAAAGGGTAACAACTGCTGTTCATATTAAACATTGTAGATATGTTGTTTTGATTATAAGAAATTATCTTTTGAAAATCTAAATTTCGGAGTAATATTAGTAACAATAATTTCTCATAGTAGCTGTTAATGAGTTGTAACAAAATCGAAACTTGTGATTCTTTATGCTTAGGGAGTGGAGATGGAAGGCGGAAGGGAAGCAGGAGGGAAGCGTATTCTATGGCTGAAGAGGTGCCTTCCGACAGCAAAAATTTTAGAAATTATGCCTGCATGTGTTTGGATGCGTTTTCTTTCGTCCTTCGTTGCTCAGCACGTTCATTTTACGCCACGAGCGAAAATGAATAGAAACCCAGTAACGCTCTTTCGTTCCAGCAGTGTGGACAAGCGAACTCGTCAGCGGGCGTTAAGAGGGAGATACGGTACGCTGGGAATCAAATTGGCTATTTGTGCTCATAAACATCAGGGTGCGACATACAGATAATAGCCACTCAATACAAAGAATTTCGTTTCAGTTTAGAATCCTCATAACATCCCATTCAAATAAAATGACATGTATTAATTAATAATGACACATTGAACACAATCAGGTAACTTATAGGAGCCTCACATTCAGTTTCCAATAGCAACCACGAATACTCAATGAACGCTCGTTTGGTTGAAGGCAGAATGTCTGTTCCTGAGTTCCAACCACATCCAGTCCAAAATTTCTGTGATAAACTCTTGGTGTCAACAAACAGGGGTCACAAATATTGAAAACGAGGCACTTTGTAGTTGGAACAGAATAACTTTTAGCAGTACGTATGCCGTTTTGAGAGGTCCCAGAAGATTATAACTGTGTCCTATGATAACTGTCAACAAGTGGCTGTCGGACAATTCCTGGCATATTAATCGTGTGTACCGGACTGCGTCTCGAACCGATAGTTTCGATTTTGAAGGGCAATTTCCTTTGTTTTTAATTAATACATGGCTTTGGTCATCACTGATACAGACAGCATTGGAATGTATTTTAGCACTTAAATGTATAACAATCTGGACAGTTGAAAAACAAAACCATTTGGTACACTCACTTCATTTGAAATTTAGTCAATAAACTAAGAAATTTAAAATATATTCATTAATAATAATGGATGATTGGTGTGACAAATCACGTTTATTCCAATGCAATGTTGGAATATAGAACAGTTCTAGTCCTTGAGGTACGAAGAACATCGCCATGTGACACTTTTTCCGATTCGATTCAGAGGCCAGATTCATCCCATTACTTTTATTAGTACCGCCCTTCAACATCTACATGGATACTCTGCAAATCACATTTAAGTGCCTGACAGAGGGTTCATCGAACGACTTTCACAATTCTGACTTTGTAAATTCCACAGTCATTCACAACACCCGCACATTAAGAACTGCTGCTCCCACGAGGTCTGTAAGGCAGTAAGAGGGCTTCTTTGAAGTTTGGTATGTAGAAGACGGATGCTGGCAGAACTGATGCTGAAGGGGCGATTCTTACGTCGTGACTGATAGCCCATTCAGTAAGGAAATCGCCAGCAAGAGACAAGGTTACAGAATCTAGTCCCGGTCTGGTATACAGTCTCAAATTGTTGGGATTTAGACAGTTAATTCTTCATAGTACTGTTACCATAGCAACAACCACGAAAAAAATTACTTTGTACACACCACCCGTATGTTTTCCTGACGTCACAACACTCTTCTACATTAGATGTTCATTATGAGAATTAGTTACAGATATCTGTGGCCAGTAACCCAGACCCAGATGCTGTGGAACTTCCTCATATTTTGATATCTTGCTCAGCAAGAGACAATCGGAAGTAAGAAGCAAAAGTGTCTTAAAAGCGATAAAGGTGTTCTGCATATGCATGCATACCCCACAAAACACCGTGTTTTGCGTTGTGCAGAGTAGCCTGCACCACTACTAGTCATTTCCCTTCCTGCTACAGTTGCAAATAGAGCGAGGGGAAGCAATCAAATAGAACGATGGAAAGCGATTGTCTAGTAAGAAGCCCGATCTCTCTAGCCTTATTTTAAATAATTTTTTTTTTTTTTTTTTTTTTTTTTTTTTTTTTTTTTTTTTTTTTTTTTTTGCGAAATGTACCCTGGCGGCAGTAGAATCCTTCCTCGGTCAGCCTCAAATGCTGGTTCTCAATATTTTCTCAATAGTGCTCCTCAATAAGAGCGTCGCCTACCCTCCAATGATTACCATTAGAGTTCCCGAAGCATCTCCGCATTGTTCGAACATACCGGTAACAAATCCAGCTACCCGCCTCTGAACTGCTTCGATTTCTACCTTTAATCTGAACTGGGGCGGATTCCAAACAATACAATTGGTTGCACTTTCGTCCTGTATGCGATCTCTTCGGAACCGCACTTTCCTGAAATTCTCCAGTAAACCGAAATCGAACATTAGCATTCACTACTACAGTCCTTACATGGTCATTCCGTTCCATATTGTTGTGCAACGTCACGCCCAGATACACTACTGCCCATTAAAACTGCTACACCACGAAGATGACATGCTACAGACGCAAAATGTAACCGACAGGAAGAAGATGCTGTGATATGCAAATGATTATCGTTTCAGAGCATTCACTCAAGGTTGGCGCCGGAATCACCACCTACAAAGTGATGACATGAGGAAAGTGTCCAACCGATTTCTCATACACAACCAACAGTTGATCGGCGTTGCCCGGTGAAACGTTATTGTAATGCCTCGTGTAAGGAGGAGAAATGCGTACAATCACGTTTCCGACTTTGATAAAGGTCGGAGTGTAGCCTATCGCGATTGCGGTTTATCGTATCGCGACATTGCCGTACGCGTTGGTCGAGATCCAATGACTGTTAGCAGAATATGGAATCGGTGGGTTCAGGGGGGTAATACGGAACACCGTGTTGGATCCCAACGGCCTCGTATCACTAGCAGTCGAGATGACAGGCATCTTATCCGCATGGCTGTAACAGATCAAATTCGTAAAATGTTACACTGGAAAAACTGAAATGACAAAGAGCCATCGGGAATTATATTGATCGAGTTTTCGGAAGAGTGCTTTACAGCCGTGCGGAGTGGCCGCGCGGTTTGGGGCGCCATCTCACGACTTGCACGGCCCCTCTCGCCAAAGGTTCGAGTCCTCCCTGGGGCATGGGTGGTGTGTTGTTCGTAACATAAGTTAATTTAAGTAGTGTGTAAGTCTAGGGTCAAAAATTACTTTGCCAAGAAGCTGAATCACACGGATCGTGCAGCCACGTCTCGATCCCTGAGTCAACACATGGGGACGTGTGCAAGACAACAACCAACTGCACGAACAGTTCGACGACGTCTGCAGCAGCATGGACTATCAGCTCGGAGACCATGGCTGCGGTTACCCTTCACGCTGCATCACAGACAGGATCACCTGCGATGGTGTACTCAACGACGAACCTTGGTGCACGAATCGCAAAACGTCATTTTCTCGCATGAATCCAGGTTCTGTTTACAGCATCATGATGGTCGCATCCGTGTTTGGCGACATCACTGTGAACGCACATTGGAAGCGTGTTTTCGTCATCGCCCTACTGGCGTATCACCAGGCGTGTTGGTATGGGGTGCCATTGGTTACCCGTCTTGGTCACCACTTGTTCGCGCTGGCAACACTTTGGACGTGGACGTTACATTTCAGATGTGTTACGACCCGTGGCTCTACCCTTCATTCGATTTCTGTGAAACCCTATATTTCAGGAAGATAATGCACGACCGCATGTTGCATGTCCTGTACGGGCCTTTCTGGATACAGGAAATGTTCGAGTGTTGCCATGGCCCGCACGTTCTCCAGATCTCTCACCAATTGGAAACGTCTGGTCAATGGTGGCTGAGCAACTGTCTCGTCACAATACGCCAGTCATTACTCTTGATGAACTGTGGTATCGTGTCGAAGCTGCATGGGTAGTTGTACCTGTACACGGCATCTAAGCTCTGTTTGACTCTATGCCCAGGCGTATCAAGGCCGTTATTACGGCCAGAGGTGGTTGTTCTGGGTACTGAAATCTCAGGATCTATGCACCCAAATTGCGTGAAAATGTAATCACATGTCAGTTCTAGTATAATATATTTGTCCAATGAATACCCGTTTATCATCTGCATTTCTTCTTGGTGTAGCAGTTTTAATGGCCAGTAGTGTACTTAAGCGACGTGACTGTGTCGAGTAGCACATTACTAAGGCTGTATTAAAACATTAAGCATTTATTTCTCCCACTCATTTGCATTAACTCACATTTTTGTATATTTAGAGCCAGCTGTCTTTAATCACACTAACTATAAATTTTCTCTAAGTCAACTTCTTTCCTCCCCATACACCAACTGCAAACACACGCAGACTGCTACCTACCAGATCGTTTAAGACTTGACTCCGCCCGAACTGGGCATAACTCAATTCTACGTCACAGCACCAGCACAGACTTTTACCAAAAATTTAATGAACAAAATATGAGCTGACGGAATATCAGATCACCTTTGTAAGTGTGCTCATGTACCGTTCTCAACGCTGCGCAATTGGGAGATGAAAATCTTCAAGAGCACTGCAAAGGAGCGACAGTATTAGTAAAAACCGCCAGTTTTCTTCAATAAGACATTGTGTTCTGATATCAACTCATGGATATCTTGACTTTCTGATCTGACACTGGTCCACTGACCAGAATGTGCAGCTCCTATTTCAGCAACGTGGGAGTCACATCTCGCCACGCCGCCTGGAGCCCTGGGAAGCGCTGCGGCCTGACGGACTCGTGTGCGCAGGCAGGACACGGCCTTGACTGCTGCAAACGTAATCTGCTGACACGGGTGACCTGCAGTCTAAGCAGTGGCATATCTGTTGGTACTCTGCGCTGCGTTATTCTGCTTCAGCGAACTCGTGTGAAAAGTGCGTCGCAAAGAAATTATTACATAGCTCTACATTTCCTTATTACAATTTTCCTGTCGTGTACAACGGACGCCTCCTAAACTACTTTTGGTAGTTTTATTCATCCATTGATCTCTCCTACAGGGATGTTGGACATGTCATGGTATTACAGGTCAAGATCAAAGACAATATATATATCATATAAAACGAGGTATTACGAGTCATGGGATTCCTTGTAATAGCGTGTCGCACCTTGTTTTTCCCGTCGTAGTGCAGCAACCGTTGGAAGCCCCTGCAGAAATATCGAGCCATGCTACCTTTACAGCAGACCATTATTGCGAAAGAGTTGCCGGTGCTGGATTTTCTACACGAACCGACATCTCGATTATGTACCATAAATGCTTGATGTGATTCATGTCGAACAATCTGCGTGGCAAAATCAATCACTCGAAGCGAACAACTGTGACCCGGTGACATGGTGCATTGCCATCCACAAAAACTTCATCCTCGTTTGGAAACTTGCAGTCCATGAATGGGAACAAATGGTTTCCAAGCAACCGAACACCACCATTTCAAAGATCAGTCAGTTAGACCAGAGGACCCACTCCATTCCATGTAAACATAGCCCACACCATTAATTGGTTGAATCACTAGTCAGCACCGAGCGAGGTGGCGTAGTGGTTAGACACTGTACTCGCATTCGGGAGAACGACGGTTCAATCCCGCGTCCGGCCATCCTGATTTAGGTTTTCCGTGATTTCCCTAAATCGCTCCAGGCAAATGCCGGGATGGTTCTTTCAAAGGGCACGGCCGACTTCCTTCCCCGTCCTTCCCTAACCCGATGAGACCGATGACTTCGCCGTCTGGTCTCCTTCCCCGAAACAGCCAACCAACCGCTAGTTAGCACACAGTCTTATTGAAACTTGGGTCCATGGCACTAGTATCAGCACTTACCAACCGAAATTAGGACTGGTATGAATAGGTCATAGTTTTTCAGTCGTCTAGGGTCCAACCCATTTGGTCATACGTCCAACGGAGCCCCTGCAGTCGAGATCACGCTGTTAGTCTAGGGACTCGCGTCGGTCGTCTGCTGCTGTAGCCCATTAACGCCAGATTTGACTGCAATGTCCTAATGGATACGTTCGTCGTACGACCTACATTGACTTTTGCTGTTATTTCCTGCACTGACGCTTGTCTGTTAGGGCCGACAACTCTACGAGACGTCGCTGCTCTCGGTCGTTAAGTGAAGGCAGTCGGCCACAGGGTTGTCCGTTGTGAGAGGTAATGGCTGAAATTTGATATTGTTGACGCACTCTTGACATTGTGAATCTCGGAATACCGAATTCCCTAACAATGTCCGCAACGGACTGTCCCGTGAGTCTAGCTCTAACTTCCGTGTTCAGATTCTGTTAATTCACGTCGTGCGGCCATAATAACTTCGGAAATCTTTTCACATCAATCATCTGAGTATAAATGATAGCTCCACCAACGCCCTTTTATACGCTGTGTAAATGAACCATGGACCTTGCCGTTGGTGGGGAGGCTTGCGTGCCTCAACGATACAGATACCCGTACCGTAGGTGCAACCACAACGGAGGGATATCTGTTGAGAGGCCAGACAAACGTGTGATTCCTGAAGGGGGGCAGCAGCCTTTTCAGTAGTTACAAAAAAAATGGCTCTGAGCACTATGGGACTTAACATCTTAGGTCATCAGTCCCCTAGAACTTAGAACTACTTAAACCTAACTAACTTAAGGACAGCACACACATCCATGCCCGAGGCAGGATTCGAACCTGCGACCGTAGCAGTCCCGCGGTTCCGGACTGCAGCGCCAGAACCGCACGGCCACCGCGGCCGGTAGTAATTACAGGAGCAACAGTCTGGATGAGTGACTGATCTGGCCCTGTAACACTAACCAAAACGGCCTTGCTCTTTTGGTACTGCAAACGACTGAAAGCAAGGGGAAACTACAGCCTTAACTTTTCCCAAGGGTATGCAGCTTTACTGTATGATTAAATGATAATCGCTTCCTCTTGGGTAAAATATTCCGGAGGTAAAATAGTCCCCCATTCGGATCTCCGGACGCGGACTTCTCAAGAGGACATCGTTATCAGGAGAAAGAAAACTGTCATTCTACCGATCGGAGCGTGGACTGTCAGATCCCTTAATCGGACAGGTAGGTTAGAAACTTTAAAAAGGGAAATGGATAGGTTAAAGTTATATATAGTGTGAATTAGTGAAGTTTGGTGGCAGCAGATCACGACATTTGGTGAGGTGAATACAGGGTTATAAATACAAAATCAAATAGAAGTAATGCAGGAGTAGGTTTAATAATGAACAAAAAAAATGGGAGTGCAAGTAAGCTACTACAAACAGCATAGTGAACGCATTACTGTGGCCAAGATAGACACGAAGCCCACACCTACTACAGTAGTACAAGTTTATATGCCAACTAGCTCTGCAGATGATGAGGAAGTTGATGAAATGTATGATGAGATAAAAGAAATTATTCAGGTAGGGAACGGAGATAAAGTTTAATAGTCATGGGTCACTGGAATTCGACAGTAGGAAAAGGAAGAGAAGGAAACGTAGTAGGTGAATATGGATTGGGGCAGAGAAATGAAAGAGGAAGCCGCCTGGTAGAATTATGCACAGTAGAATTATGCACAGAGCATAACTTAATCATAGCTAACACTTGGTTCAAGAATCATGAAAGAAGGTTGTATACATGGAAGAACCCTGGAGATACTAAAAGGTTTCAGATGGATTATACAATGGTAAGACAGAGATTTTAAATTGTGCGACATTTCCAGGGGCAGGAGTGGACTCTGACCACAATCTATTGGTTATGTACTGTAAATTAAAACTGAAGAAACTGCAAAAAGGTGGGAATTTAAGAAGATGGGACCTGAATAAACCGAAAGAACCAGAGGTTGTACAGAGTTTCAGGGAGAGCATAAGGCAACAATTGACAAGAATAAGGGAAAGAAATACAGTAGAAGAAGAATGGGTAGCTTTGAGGAATGAATTGAAGGCAGCAGAGGATCAAGTGGGTAAAAAGACGAGGGCTAGTAGAACTCCTTGGGTAACAGAAGAGATACTGAATTTAATTGATGAAAGGAGAAAAAACGTACAAAAATGCAGCAAGTGAAGCAGGTAAAAATAATACAAACGTCTCAAAAATGATATCGACAGGAAGTGCAAAATGGCTAAGCAGGGATGGCTAGAGGACAAATGTAAGGATTTAGAGGCTTATCAGACGAGGGGTAAGATAGATACTGCCTAAAGGAAAATAAAAGGGACCTTTAGAGGAAAGAGAATCACTTGCATGAATATCAAGAGCTCAGATGGAAACCCAGTTCAAAGTAAAGAAGGGAAAGCAGAAAAAAGGTGGAAGGAGTATATAGAGGGCCTATACAGGGGCGATGTTCTTGAGGACAATATTATGGAAATAGAAGAGGAGGTAGATGAAGATGAAATGGGAGATATGATAACGCGTGAAGAGTTTGACAGAGCACTGAAAGACCTAAGTCGGAACAAGGCCCCGGAAGTAGACAACATTCCATTAGAACTACTGACAGCCTTGGGATAGCCAGTCCTGACAAAACTCTACCATCTGGTGAGCAAAATGTATGAGACAGGCGAAATTCCCTCAGACTTCAAGAAGAATATAATAGTTCCAATCCCAAATGAAGCAGGTGTTGAGAGATGTGAAAATTACCGAACTATCAGTTTAATAAGTCACAGCTGCAAAATACTAATGCGAATTCCTTACAGACTAATGGAAAACCTGGTAGAAGCCAACCTCGGGGAAGATCAGTTTGGATTCCGTAGAAATGTTGGAACATGTGAGGCAATACTGACCCTACGACGTATCTTAGAAGAAAGATTAAGGAGAGGCAAACCTACGCTTCTAGCATTTGTAGACTTAGAGAAAGCTTTTGAAAATGTTGACTGGTTGACAGGAATACTCTCTTCCTAATTCTGAAGGTGGCAGGCGTAAAATACAGGGAGCGAAAGGCTATTTAAAATTTGTACAGAAACCAGATGGCAGTTATAGGAGTCGAGGGACATGAAAGGGAAGCAGTGGTTGGGAAGGGAGAGAGATAGGGTTGTAGCCTCTCCCCGATGCTATTCAATCTGTATATTGAGCAAGCAGTGAAGGAAACGAAAGAAAAGTGCGGAGTAGGTATAAAAATCCATGGAGAAGAAATAAAAACTGAGGTTCGCCGATGACATTGTAGTTCTGTCAGAGACAGCAAAGGACTTGGAAGAGCAGTTGAACGAAATGGACAATGCCTTGAAACGAGAGTATAAGATGAATATCAACAAAAGCAAAACGAGGATATGGAATGTAGTCGAATTAAGTCGGGTGATGGTGCGGGAATTAGATTAGGAAATAAGACACTTCAAGTAGTAAATAAGTTCTGCTATTTGGGGTGCAAAAAATGATGATAGTTGAAGTAGAAAGGATATAGAACGTAGTCTGGCAATGGCAAGGAAAGCGTTTCTGTAGAAGAGAAATTTGTTAACATCGAGTATCGATTTAAGTGTCAGGAAGTCGTTTCTGATAGTATTTGTTTGGAGTGTAGCCATGTATGGAAGTGGAACATGGACGATAAACAATTTAGACAAGAAGAGAATAGAAGCTTTCGAAATGTGGTGCTACAGAAGAATGCTGAAGATTAGATGGGTAGATCATATAACTAATGGTTCAAATGGCTCTGAGCACTATGCGACTTAACTTATGAGGTCATTAGTCGCCTAGAACGTAGAACTAATTAAACCTAACTAACCTAAGGACATCACACACATCCATGCCCGAGGCAGGATTCGAACCTGCGACCGGAGCGGTCGCTCGGCTCCAGACTGTAGTGCCAAGAACCGCACGGCCACTCCAGCCGTCTTATAACTAATGAGGAGGTATTGAATAGAATTGGGGAGCAGAGGAGTTTGTGGCACAACTTGAGTAGAAGAGGGGATCGTTTGGTAAGACATGTTATGGGGCATCAAGGGGTCACCAATTTAGTACTGGAGTGCAGCGTGGAGGGTAAAAATCGTAGAGGGAGACCAAGAGATGAATACACTAAGCAGATTCAGAAGGATGTAGGCTGCAGTAGGTACTGGGAGATGAAGAGGCTTGCACAGGATAGATTAGAATGGAGAGCTGCATCAAACCAGTCTCAGGACTGAAGACCACAACAACAACAACAAATGATATTACCACCATCTGGATGTTTACCTCTCTTATGACTTTAGTGACCTCAGTGTAAAGAAGCTTTACATATATTGTAGCTCTCCATTGACAACGATGGTACAGGTACTCGACTTTGGCCTTATAGTGGGATCCATCACGGCATGGAAACCACAAAAGACGTAATTCATTGTGACTGGATACAGATTACAGCTTCGATCCTCTATAATACTGGGCTAGTCTGTTTAAAACGGCGAACCTCGTTCTGTTTCCCCACACGTCCAACGTACAATACTGTAAAAAGTTAGTGCTGTCCTATAGATTGATTTCGCAGTGACGATCGAAGCGCTTACATTACACGTATTATACTCTGATTATTTCAAAATGTGACACTACACACATTGTCAGCTAATATCAGTCCCATGGCGACGATGTTCTGCTTCTATTTAGTGTACCACAGATTCTTATTTGTTTGTTTGAATAATTGGGTCACCATCTCTCCATAATGATAAGATATTGAGCTTTCCCGGATAAGTATTTGACTTCCAGTAAGGCCTCTGCAGTTTATCTGAGGGAGGTTACCTGTCCAGAGATAGTTTCGAAATACCGTCACATAGCCCTAATTAAGTTATTCAAATTCTCTGTAAACCCAAATGGACACCAAAATGGTTTCCTCGACAATGCCAGGGTCAGTTTCCTTCGCCATTCTCTATATAATTATGTCGACGTTGGTCTTCCTACTATTGTTTCGTGCGCTTCACCGAGTAATTATAGTTAAGAAAACAATGTGGTATCTAGAATGAGATTTTCACTCTGCAGCGGAGTGTGCGCTGATATGAAACTTCCTGGCAGATTAAAACTGTGTGCCCGACCTAGACTCGAACTCGGGACCTTTGCCTTTCGCGGGCAAGTGCTCTACCAACTGAGCTACCGAAGCACGACTCACAGCCGGTACTCACAGCTGTACTTCTGCCAGTACCTCGTCTCCTACCTTCCAAACTTTACAGAAGCTCGGAGCTGTCCTTCAAGTAACCGATTTGTAACAGGTCGTTGTGTCATTGTGGTCGCGACTGCTGGTCACATTGCTGGTGCAGGTGCAACACGATGCGACAGAGCCATACGCCAAACGCGATGGCTTTTCCTCTTGGTAGTGCCAAGTGGTCGTCCGGGGTCCGGTTTCCATACGACCATACATTCTCATAACATCGCTGCCAGCAAACATGTAGAGTGGCTACATTCCTGCCAAGCCTTTCTGCAGTATCGCAGAAGGAACAATCAGCTTCTCATAGCCACGACCAAGTTGAAACTCGGTGACGTAGTGATAATAGCGTCTTTGTCATCGCAGTAATTCTTGACGAAGACCAATTCACCAAGCCCAATCCCAAAGGTACGACCGTTGAGCGTGTAATTAAAGCAAAACTCATTTGTATTGTCATATTGGCGCTACGAGCGCCACTCTGCGCACCAATGGCACGCCATTCGAATAGACATCACGTTTCAAATGTAGAAACACCCCTACCAACTTTCGCTATGTCGCACAACTCTTTCTTAGTGTTCGATTTCTCTTTTGTATCAGTGTTTGATGTATCGTAGTTATTCACGTGATGTTGCCAAAGGGGCTTCAAGACACGAATCAGGTTGTCGAACAACCCCAGACATGGTGTCCCGGCCAGTAATGCTATACAATCGTAGTCGCTACTACTTTCTACCAGTTGCGTCTGCACACGATGTAATCTTTTCTTCATCGCAGGCGATATATCTGTCGTTCTAAGTACTACCAGGAGCTCAGCACTGGTCCAAGTTAGTAAGCACCTCAGTGACTGTAAGCCCCTCAGTGCTGACCCATAATTATCTAAGATGATTGAAGTAACTTTCAACATCGAGTTAATTTGGTGCTTCCAAGATATGTGCCTTATAGAAAGTTGGGAGATCGTATTGATGTAATGGCTTAATGTAATCGATATAAATTTAACCTGAAGGTGCGATTCATTATCACGAAACTGGTTTTATCGTGATTCCACAATAAACAAGGATTAGCAGTCACAAGTGGACTCTGTGATTGTGTGGAAGAATTTACCACAATATCGTTTAAAATAGTTTTCTTCGACTTTGAATAGATTGAGCTGTGGCTACCCACACAGGAAAAATACATGCATTGCAACTAACATTTACCAAAAAAATTAGAACTTGTGAAACCGTATGGTAAGGAACCTGTCCCATGAAATTCTCTATTCTGCAGTTTAGTGAACAGTGTTACAATGCGTGACATGACAATATGTTACTTGTCTTACCATTCCAACACACAAAACTAAGAGAATAATAGGCGTATATAAAATTGCAAATCGATATTTGAAAGAATAAATGTTCAAAAACCTTGTATTAAAATTCCCTGAAATTTGAAGTACGCAAACTGACTGATTAAAATCCCGGACACACACACCACATACTCAAACACAGACAAACACACACGCACACGCGCACACATACACACACACACACACACGCACACACGCATACACACACACACACACACACACACACACACACACAGTCACACACACACACACACACGAGCCACGAGCGATCGCATGCACCTACGTACAAGCATATGTAACACTGAAGCATAAGAATTAGATTGTCTGACAAAGTTACCATGTGGCAACAGAAACTCGCTACAGCTCGGAAGTACTGAATGTTAAAAAAAGCACCGCAGAGAACCAGCTAAAGAAAAGTGTAATGCAAGGAAAAACAGCTATGCTAAACACATCATGCTTTACTTTGAGTGACTCTTCCGCTCAGTGCAATGTGGCGACACAGTATCACAAAAAAAATTTTCGTAATGACACTGTGCAACGATACAGAGTTACTGAATGACTGAAAAGCGAATATTCAAGAACTGTGCTGTATTCAAAAACTGAATCTTGAAATTCTGTTTCCTTAACAGTTACTACAATCTTTACAAGTGTCACTTATTATAAAAACAATTTAACTCTTCCATGAAATAAATTATTGAAATGATAAAGTAGTGACCAATCGACAGCTCTGAGTGCAAGCCACGTAAGCAGATAATTAACTCTTAATCTATTTTCGACAATCACACTAACTCACCAGAAACAAAGAAAAATTGTGCTTATAAATTTGCCTATCTTAAACACAAGTAACATTAAGCTCTAGCAAGCAATGCAACGACAACATTAACTTGATAACTTCATACTTTTCAAACCATTTCTTCCAAAGTCCTATTTGCACAACGGAACATACTCTGCATTGGCGTCTCTTGTGCACTGCTAGTTATTTCCAGACCTCTCAGTAGCGTCACCAGCACCCGACTCTCTCGCTTTCCTTTCTCTGAAAGCTACACTGGCAACGACAATGCTACTGACTAGGAAAGATCACGTCACTTGTACTCAGAATCTCTATGGTATATTATGTCGACTGCTGAAGACTTCTGTTTGTAAAATATCCTATGTACAAATATAAAGTACGAGACTTCGAATAAAAAGAGAGCTCACATCACCATCACTGAACACCAAAAATAACTAGTAGCCTTAAAACTGTTCTAGGGACGTATGGTCTCGAACCTCTTACAGTAAATGACACCATGATGCTTATCGCCTCTATGCAGCATAGCCGCGCGGGATGGCCACGCTGTTTAAGGCGCCATGTCTCGGATTGCGTGGTCCCTCCCGCCCGAGGTCCGAGTCCTCCCTCAGGCATGGGTGTGTGTTGTTCCTCGCATAAGTTAGTTTAAGTAGTGCGTAAGTCTAGGGGCCGATGACTTCAGCAGTTTGGTCCCTTAAGAATTCACACAAATTTGAAAATTTATTGTAGCGTCTGCCACTTGAGTTTTCCGAGCATCTACATGACGCTTTCGTGCTTGTTATATGAAATTACGAAACGCGCTGCTCTTCTTTGGCTCCTCTTCATTTCCTACATGAATTCTGTCTTCTACGGATGACAGACAGATGACCAGTATTCAACTATTGGTGGAACGAGGGTTCTGTAAGCTACCGTCTTTGTGGGTGGACTGCTGCATTTGATTTACATTCCTCTCAGAATCTCAGTATGACACCCACCTTACCTGTGATTAGTTTAATGTGGTCGTTTCCCTTTAAATTGCTTCGTGACTGCCATCATTTATTGCCTTTCAGTCATGCAATCATACAATAATGGGTCTATATGCCTGTTTCTGTGCACTCATTTACATTTTTGTTTACGGCGAGACTCAGTTGCCACTCCCTGCACCAAACGTCAATTCTCTTCATGTCTTTCTTCGTTTCGTTACACATTTCTGTCTATGAAACCGTTCTGTTTACATCAGCGCCATCCGCGAAAAGCTCATCCTAATTCTGGTATCATGCACTAGGTGATTTATATGTATATTGGGGAAAGTAATTCACTAATAATACTCTCTCGGGGCACACCAGGAGTTACTTTGACGTCTGAATATTTATTCCCATGCAGGTGACACACTGTGTTCTCCTTTCTAGAAAATCTTTCATGTTGTCGCACACCTAGTCTGATACTCCATACGCTCGTGTTTTGTTCATTAGTCGGCAGTGCGGAACTGTATCGAACAGCTTCCGGAAATAAAGTTACACGGCATCAACCTAGTCGCGGGTATCTACTGTTTACTGCATCTCGTGGACGAACAGAGCGACCTGAGTTTCACATGACCGTTGTTTTCGGAACACACGTTCATTCTTGCAGAGTAGATATGGGGCCTCCAGAACTGTCATAATAACTGAGCGTAAAACATGTTCCAATATTCTACACAGACTGATGTAAATGATGTGGTAGTTTGATTTTGTGCGTCGTTTTGACGGGAAACGGGAATGCGTTGCACGTTTTCCTAATCGTGTGCAACAGTTCGTTCCTCCATCGATTACGGTGTACTGCTGCTTTACATTGAAGTGACAGAAGTCGTGGAATGCTTCCTAATATGCATCACACCTCCTTCTTCCTGGCGTAATGCAGCAACTCGAAGTGGCATCGTCCATTTTAGAAATATTGAGCCTTGCTGTCTTTACATCCCTCAATATTTGCGAAAGTGTTGAACGTGGAGGATTTTGTGCATGAACTGCCGCCTCGATTATGTCCCATAAATGTTCAAATGGCTCCAAACATTATGGGACTTAATATCTCGGGTCATCCGTCCCCTAGACTTAGAACTACTTAAACCTAAGTAACTTACGGACATCACACATATCCATGCCCGAGACAGGACTCGAACCTGCGACCGTAGCAGCAGCGCGGTTCCAGACTGAAGCGCCCATAGATGTTCTATGGGATTCATATCGGACGATCTGGGAGTCAAGACCATACACTCAATTCGTCCAAAACCTCCTGCAAACTAATCGCAAACAACTGTGGCTTGATGAGGTGGCGCATTGCCACACCTAATAATTGATTGGGAACATGAAGTCAGTCAGTGCAGTAAACTGTCATCAAGTAGCCAAACATAACCGTTATCAATCAAATTGGACTCGAGGACACATTCCATGCTACGTAAACGCAGCCCTCACTATTATGGAGACACCACCAGCTTGCACAGTGTCTTGTTAACAACGTGTGCCCATAGCTTCGTGGGGTCTGGCCACATTCGAACCCTACCATCAGCTCTTCCCAACTGAAATCAGAACTCATCTGACTAGGTCATGGTTTTCCAATCACCTAAGATCCAACCCGTACGATCACGAGCTCATGAAAGGCGCTATAGGCAATGTAGTGCTGTTAGCAAAGGTCGTCCGCTGGGACAGTACGTTAACGCAACATTTCACCACGCTGTTATAACAAATACTTTTTTCGTAGTCTGATGTTGATTTCTTTGGCTATTTCACACAGTGTTGCTTGTCTGTTTGCACTGACAACACTACGCAAAGGCCGCTGTTCTGTTGTTAAGTAAAGGCCGTCGGTCTAAGCGTTGTCCGTAGTGAGAGGTAATGCCTGAAATTTGGCATTCTCGGTACACTCTTGATACTAGGAATCGCGCAGTATGATGTCCCTAACGATTTTCGAAACGGAATGTCCCATCCGTCCAGCTGTGTCTACCATTCCGTGCACAATGTTTGTTAAATTCCGACGTGCGGCCTTAATAACATCGGAAACCTTTTCACTCAGATGCAGTGCAGATGACAGCTCCACCAATGCATTCTCTGTTTGTACTTTCTGAACGCAATGCTACCGCCATCTGTATATGTACTAATCGCTATCCCATGACTTGTGTCACCTTAGTGTAAGACCATCTTGTACTCCTGCACCTACTATACGGAATGTTTTTGGTGTCCTGTCAAGTGGCTTTCGTTGGGTCATTTCAGCTGTTTTTCTGTACCCTGGTCACAAATTCGGTTATATGTAATTCTGATGTTTGTTCAAGGGTTCAAGGAGGAACAAGAGTGAAATCGGCGTCATTGGAACATTTCCAGAAAATCACGTATCGTATGTCTGCCCCGTCTGTACCATCCTCGTTTCCAATGTCATTATGATCAGAACGTGATTGTGCAGAGAGCTTCGACAAGACCAAAACTTCTTAGGAATTTTTTTCGCCAGCCCCTGTCGCCGAGCGGTTCTAGGGGCTTCAGTCCGGAACCGCGCTGCTGCTACGATCGAGGGTCGAATCCTGCCTCAGGCATGGATGTTTGTGATGTCCTTATGGTAGTTACGTTTAAGTAGTTCTAGGGGACTGATCACCTCCGATGTGAAGTCCCATAGTGCTCAGAGCCATTTTTTAAAATTTCTTACATGATAAATAAACTTGATTAGCTTTTATCCGTTTGTAGCGAGGAGGTCTGACACATTTATTTTTCCTGTCGGTTCTGGAGTAGTTATGCGTGGCAGTTGTGTGATAATGCTCTCAGTATTATTTAGTCCATGCCTTCGCTAACGTAGAAGTAATTTTCGCAGTCGATATCAGACACGTTAAAGACACCCTTACTATTACTTTACATTCAGTTTATTTCAGTGCTATCCGGCTTAGGCTGTGTTCAAATGACCCTGAGGCGTCTGTATCTGAATATGGCTACCGTAGAAACTACAAATAATTTATCAAAGTCTGCCTATGCCAGTTACTTTAGCCCATGTGTAACTGCAGTCGATTTACACTCCTGGAAATGGAAAAAAGAACACATTGACACCGGTGTGTCAGACCCACCATACTTGCTCCGGACACTGCGAGAGCGCTGTACAAGCAATGATCACACGCACGGCACAGCGGACACACCAGGAACCGCGGTGTTGGCCGTCGAATGGCGCTAGCTGCGCGGCATTTGTGCACCGCCGCCGTCAGTGTCAGCCAGTTTGCCGTGGCATACGGAGCTCCATCGCAGTCTTTAACACTGGTAGCATGCCGCGACAGCGTGGACGTGAACCGTATGTGCAGTTGACGGACTTTGAGCGAGGGCGTATAGTGGGCATGCGGGAGGCCGGGTGGACGTACCGCCGAATTGCTCAACACGTGGGGCGTGTGGTCTCCAAAGTACATCGATGTTGTCGCCAGTGGTCGGCGGAAGGTGCACGTGCCCGTCCACCTGGGACCGGACCGCAGCGACGCACGGATGCACGCCAAGACCATAGGATCCCACTCAGTGCCGTAGGGGACCGCACCGCCACTTCCCAGCAAATTAGGGACACTGTTGCTCCTGGGGTATCGGCGAGGACCATTCGCAACCGTCTCCATGAAGCTGGGCTACGGTCCCGCACACCGTAAGGCCGTCTTCCGCTCACGCCCCAACATCATGCAGCCCGCCTCCAGTGGTGTCGCGACAGGCGTGAATGGAGGGACGAATGGAGACGTGTCGTCTTCAGCGATGAGAGTCGCTTCTGCCTTGGTGCCAATGATGGTCGTCTGCGTGTTTGGCGCCGTGCAGGTGAGCGCCACAATCAGGACTGCATACGACCGAGGCACACAGGGCCAACACCCGGCATCATGGTGTGGGGAGCGATCTCCTACACTGGCCGTACACCACTGGTGATCGTCGAGGGGACACTGAATAGTGCACGGGTACATCCAAACCGTCATCGAACCCATCGTTCTACCATTCCTAGACCGGCAAGGGAACTTGCTGTTCCAACAGGACAATGCATGTCCGCATGTATCCCGTGCCACCCAACGTGCTCTAGAAGGTGTAAGTCAACTACCCTGGCCAGCAAGATCTCCGGATCTGTCCCCCATTGAGCATGTTTGGGACTGGATGAAGCGTCGTCTCACGCGGTCTGCACGTCCAGCACGAACGCTGGTCCAACTGAGGCGCCAGGTGGAAATGGCATGGCAAGCCGTTCCACAGGACTACATCCAGCATCTCTACGATCGTCTCCATGGGAGAAAGCAGCCTGCATTGCTGCGAAAGGTGGATATACACTGTACTAGTGCCGACATTGTGCATGCTCTGTTGCCTGTGTCTATGTGCCTGTGGTTCTGTCAGTGTGATCATGTGATGTATCTGACCCCAGGAATGTGTCAATAAAGTTTCCCCTTCCTGGGACAATGAATTCACGGTGTTCTTATTTCAATTTCCAGGAGTGTATTTAGCTAGTCCTAGACCTACAATAAGTATGAAGAAGTATGTAGTTAATATGAAGTAAAGTAATTACTTTGCTATGAACATCGACCCCAAAGGGAAATCGCTTTCTGATGTTGTCATAAAGTATCCTTCACTTCAAACTTCGGTTTCAACCAAGTCATAGACACCATCAGAATGGGGAAGCGACTTTTTCTATAAGTAACGTGAACTCTGGGACTTGGAACACTCTGGCAGTTACGAAAAAATATTTTAGTATTCTCACTACCTATATTTTCTGTACGGTCGGTTCCAATAAAAAGTTTCTCTGATGATTGATTTTACTGATTTTCGTCTGCAGAACGTGGAGTTTCTTCCTTCATGAATAAAAAATAAATAACACGCATCTCTCGAGTCGTCCTAATAAGAATGGGAAAGACGAGACTTATGATGCAAGCACTCCACAGAAAAAGAAAATGGTCGAATGAGTCATAAATGCCAGTAGGTGTTGTAAACAGACCACGAGGAAAAGCCTCGAAAAGTAATTTACATTTTTATTCTACGGGATGGCTATACGAGCAATAGTAATTTCGATCGTACGTTCTTTTTGTAATCGTCCTGCTCACCCATGACTAGAAAAATATTTAACACTGTGCGGAGTGTTCCTGCATTTAGGACGCTGTGTGGACGGGTAACAGCGAGTTTACGATCTCCGACGACCACACAGATTCAGGTGTTCCATTTTTCAGATGAGTTACTACTTTATATCTAATGAACCTAGTGACTCTAACTTCGAATGGATGTTCTCTTACATATTTGATACTAAAAGAAGCGCAGGATTCATTTTTTTTTTTTTTTCGGTTTTGAAGCACTGAAAGTCCAAACGTTTCTCTTCCATATTCTGTTAATACAGCATGCGCACGGAATAGGCTCTATACAAATAAATGTCATCCTATGATTCCGTGAAGACATTTCATCGTCATATCAGTGCGAATTTGATACATTTCCGTTGGAGTGTGCGAAACCTTGTCAGGAGTCGCAAACTCGAAGTATTGGTCGGTTATACTTCTTGTCACCGACAAGCATCTTATGAGTCAAAACTTTTCGTGTGTCTGTTAGTCATTAAGTACATTAACCCATTTAATCGTCTCACTGTCGAGATAACGTATCTTTAACGAATGTGTTGCTATTACTTTTTGTTCTTCCTCTATTCGCTCCACCACGGAAAAGGTCAGGCTGATGTGTTGTGGTCATGGTCTAGAGGTCAATTTAGACAGAAATCATTACTACTCTTCCCAGTAAGATACCCAATTCTGGAATTCGAACTACCTGCCGATACTTACATTACCAGAAGTTGGTGCCACACAGCTCGTAAACATTTCAAAACGTCATGAGTCACTGCCAAGAGCAGCTGATGATAATTTCTATATTACACAGCCGGTTTCGATTCATAAAAATAATTTTCAACAGTATACAAGACGATATAAATTAAACAGTGTCAAATGATGTAAAATACATGTTTCGTCATTGTTGACAAATACATGTACAGATTACATCGACAGCAGCAAAAATTTAGGATAGAATCCTTTCCTTCATGTTACACCAAGAACCAGCTTTCAGGGATACGAGAGGAAGCACTCTACATAATGCCGATTCAGGTCTGCGTAATGTCATCCTTGTATGCTGTTGAAAATATTCATCAAACATAGTGATGGCCTGTGGAGGAACCTGACTCAATAATATAGAAATCTTTATCAGCAGCTCTTGGCAGTTCTCCGTATAGTGTGTTCCACCACACAGCTAAGTTCGTAAAACAAACGCAAACAAGATACCTTTCTCTCGTAGCTGTCACGGACTCTCGTACAAAACATTCTCTTTCTTCGGTCGGTCAGACCGACAGCTCTTAAGATTTCAATTTGATTTATTGCCTAGAGTACACTAATGACCCTCCAGCTACAAATGTTTATACTACTCGCTCTTGATTATAAGCTCACTTCCTCATGTTAAAAACCTATTTAAAATTCAGTAGACTGTGGTATCTTATAAAAATTAACATTTCTTATATCTATAAAAGTATTATCACTGTTTGCTTCATAAACTCAGTACTCGAGTAGTTATCTGTGATCCATCAGCAGCTTATAGCAATGTGTAGCGTGAGGATCTAATATCGAAATTTCTGAAAAGAGTACCTTGTAAGACTTCAGATAGCGTCTCAATCAATATGTTAAGCATCCATGTACACCAAAGTGAAAAGAATAGCAGAGGGCACGTATTCAGTGATGAGTTGTAAGCCTTTATTCTTATCCCGTTGTTATTACCGCCAACCTGCCGAATTGAACTGCAGGAAATTCCAGTATGCAGATGACCTTGCTGTTTCATGTCCGGGGAAGACTTTCTGAACGTGAAGAACACATGAAAAACAGATCAATACACTTTATTAATGTTTTAAAACATGATGGCTTAGTTGTAATGTTTCTAATACAGGAGTATCTTATTTCCACCTCTTTCATAATCCAGCATCAGCAAATTACCAGCCAGTAGTTTCGTCCTCTTCATGTAGCCAAATCAAACGAAAAGCCAAACTGCCTTTTTGTCACATTAGACAGAAAGCTTACATATCATAAACCCCTCCACATTACATCTGAGAAGGCGTAAATACCAGTAAACCAAGTGAGGATGCTGCCAGGTAGTACATGAGGAGCAAATACACTGTGACCAAACGAATTCGAACACCTAGCTGAAAATGAATTAAAAGTTCGCGGCGCCCTCCATCGATAATGCTGGAATTCAGTACGGTGTTGACCCACCTTGATGACAGCTTCCACTCTCGAAGGCATACTTTCAATCAGGTGCTGGAAGGTTTCTTGGGTAATGGCAGCCCATTCTCAAGGAGTGCTGCACAGAAGAGAGTTATCGATATCAGTCTGTGGGGCCAGGCACGAAGTCGACGTTCCAAAACATCCCAAAGGTGCTCTACAGGATTCACGTTAGGACTCTGCGCATGTCAGTCCATTACATGGATGTTATTGTCATATTACCACTCCGCCACAGGCCATGCATTATGAACAGGTGTTCCATTGTGTTGAAAGATGCAATCTCCATCCTCGAATTGCTCTTCAGCAGTGGGAAGCAAGAAGGTGCTTAAAACATCAATGTAGGTCTGTGCTGTGATAGTGCCACGCAAAACAACAACGGGTCAAACCCCTCCATGAAAAACACAACCGCACCATAACACTACCGCCTCTGAATTTTACCGTTGGCACTAGATCCGGCATTCGCCATACCCACACCCAGCAATCGGATCGCCACATTGTGTACCGTTAATTTTCACTTCACTCGACGCTTTTCCACTGTTCAGACGTCTAATTTTTACGCTTCTTACACCAAGCAAGGCGTCGTTTGGCATTTACCGGCGTGATGTGTGGCAGATGAGCAGCCCCTCGACCATGATATCCAAGTTTTCTCACCTCCCGCCTAACTGCCATACTACTTGCAGTGGATCCTGATGCAGTATGGAATTCCTATGTGATGGTGTGTCTCCGGTCTCTGTCAGTCAACAGACGAGGTCGGCCTGTACGCTTTTGTCCTATACGCGTCCCTTCACGTTTACACTTCACTATCACATCGAAAATAGTAGACTTAGTGATGTTTAGGAGTGTGGAAATCTCGCGTACAGACATCTGACACAAGTGACACCCAATCAGCTGACCACGTTAGAAGTCGGTGACTTCTGCGGGGCGCCTCATTCTGCTCTTTCACTATGTCTAATGACTACTGATGTCCCTGATATGCCGTACATGGCAGTAAGTGGAAGCACAAAGCACCTAATAAGAAAAATGTATGTGTTTTGGGATGTGCGGATTTTTTTGATCACATAGTGTACATCAGTTCTCCGTGGAGCATACCTTGCGTTAGTACACTGTACAGCAGAATTTTACGCACCAACTTGGCTGCGCAACGTTCATATGAAGAAACGTTCATCTATGAGAAACATTAGTGGCACAGCCAGATCTACAGCTGAAAGCTCGCTGCCAATACCACTGAACATCTGTGCAGATCACCTCCTCTGCAACATTTACCAGCAGGTTTCCAAAAATAGATCATTAGTATTTACTCCACAGCCTAGAAAAGCCTGAAATCCCGAGTACCATTGTATGAAGGAGTCCAAGTGCTCTCCACTGGGTTCCGCCGAGACGCTGAGTGGTAAGCCTTTAAAATCCGACACCACGAGGTTACTGACAACCTGACGTTGAAATTACATGCCGTCATCATTCTATGATGTGGACTCAACAGATTCTAGACTGGCGAAGCTACGAGGGGCGTTGAATTAGTAATGCAACACTCTTTTCCTCGATCAGTTTCGGTTTATAAATGTGGTGTTTTTTGTGGAACATCAAGGAATATTCCCTCTTCAGCCTCTATAGCTTCATGAGGTTTCCATGGGCGCAGAGCTACACATAACATTAAGAACAGTGTCTCTAACGGTGGTGAGTTCCCATCAGTGAGCTGTCATTCAGTTTCGTTTCGTGGAAAATCAGAACATCTCAACATTCATAGACGCTTGTAGAATGTCTGCGGAGACCTGACAATGAACAAAAGCCCAATGAGCTGTCGGACGAGGTGTTTGTCATCATGGCAGCAGGATCGTAGAAAGTCACGTGCGGACCGGCCGCGCACAGCTGTTACTCCTGCAATGCTGGAACGTCCGGATGCTCTTATACTTGGACGGATCACAATGAAACACGTTCCTGCACAACTGGACGTCTCTGTAGGCAGTGCTGACACCTAAGAGGAACTCACAAAATTTCAGTGAACTGTTCTTCCTCAACTACAGTACAGCTCAAATCACTCACCTTCGACTTCCATCTGTTTGGCTCCCTGAAGGATGCACTCCACGGGAGACAGCAAGTGGCGATGGAGACATTATTGACGAGACAAGACGTTGTCTGCGACGTCTACCAATAAAGTTGCCTCATGGACGGAGATTATTTTAAAAAATTGAGCTTCGTCGCCTAAGGAATACACTCCTGGAAATGGAGAAAAGAACACATTGACACCGGTGTGTCAGACCCACCATACTTGCTCCGGACATTGCGAGAGGGCTGTACAAGCAATGATCACACGCACGGCACAGCGGACACACCAGGAACCGCGGTGTTGGCCGTCGAATGGCGCTAGCTGCGCAGCATTTGTGCACCGCCGCCGTCACTGTCAGCCAGTTTGCCGTGGCATACGGAGCTCCATCGCAGTCTTTAACACTGGTAGCATGCCGCGACAGCGTGGACGTGAACCGTATGTGCAGTTGACGGACTTTGAGCGAGGGCGTATAGTGGGCATGCGGGAGGCCGGGTGGACGTACCGCCGAATTGCTCAACACGTGGGGCGTGAGGTCTCCACAGTACATCGATGTTGTCGCCAGTGGTCGGCGGAAGGTGCACGTGCCCGTCGACCTGGGACCGGACCGCAGCGACGCACGGATGCATGTCAAGACCGCAGGATCCTACGCAGTGCCGTAGGGGACCGCACCGCCACTTCCCAGCAAATTAGGGACACTGTTGCTCCTGGGGTATCGGCGAGGACCATTCGCAACCGTCTCCATGAAGCTGGGCTACGGTCCCGCACACCGTTAGGCCGTCTTCCGCTCACGCCCCAACATCGTGCAGCCCGCCTCCAGTGGTGTCGCGACAGGCGTGAATGGAGGGACGAATGGAGACGTGTCGTCTTCAGCGATGAGAGTCGCTTCTGCCTTGGTGCCAATGATGGTCGTATGCGTGTTTGGCGCCGTGCAGGTGAGCGCCACAATCAGGACTGCATACGACCGAGGCACACAGGGCCAACACCCGGCATCATGGTGTGGGGAGCGATCTCCTACACTGGCCGTACACCACTGGTGATCGTCGAGGGGACACTGAATAGTGCACGGTACATCCAAACCGTCATCGAACCCATCGTCCTACCATTACTAGACCGGCAAGGGAACTTGCTGTTCCAACAGGACAATGCACGTCCGCATGTATCCCGTGCCACCCAACGTGCTCTAGAAGGTGTAAGTCAACTACCCTGGCCAGCAAGATCTCCGGATCTGTCCCCCATTGAGCATGTTTGGGACTGGATGAAGTGTCGTCTCACGCGGTCTGCACGTCCAGCACGAATGCTGGTCCAACTGAGGCGCCAGGTGGAAATGGCATGGCAAGCCGTTCCACAGGACTACATCCAGCATCTCTACGATCGTCTCCATGGGAGAATAGCAGCCTGCATTGCTGCGAAAGGTGGATATACACTGTACTAGTGCCGACATTGTGCATGCTCTGTTGCCTGTGTCTATGTGCCTGTGGTTCTGTCAGTGTGATCATGTGATGTATCTGACCCCAGGAATGTGTCAATAAAGTTTCCCCTTCCTGGGACAATGAATTCACGGTGTTCTTATTTCAATTTCCAGGAGTGTAGTAAAAAATATAGTGAGATGAAACCTTAAATAAGACCAACCGGCTTACAGAAATAAAAGAATGTGTTGCATTACTTACTAAACGATTACCGTATATGCAAATACAACATGCACAAGTGAGGCTCTAGCGAGAAAGATACAAGTGATAGTGGTGATACTCAGTGAGCCACATTCTAAATGAGTGTCCTAATAGAAGTTCCCTGGTGGCATTACAACCCTACCACTACTGTTGTAGTGTAGTATGCTTTTACTTACATAACAGAAAACCATGTGTTTATGTTGTCACTTACAACCCTCTTACGAAAGTTAGTTTAGTTTCCAAATAAAGTACACCGTGGGAGGATAGTCCTGTTAATAGGAAAAGCTAATCAATACAGTTATCCTTTTTACAGTATTTGACCGTGTGTCGTGTCTAACGGATAAGTAAAACTATTCAATTCTTTTCCTATAACCTTATCCTGGGGTTAGAAAGAAACACAGTATGAATAGTACACTACTGGCCATTAAAATTGCTACACCACGAAGATGAAGTGCTACAGACACGAAATTTACCGACAGGAGGAAGATGTTGTGATATGCAAAAGATTAGCTTTTCACAGCATTCACACAAGGTTGGCGCCGGTGGCGACACCTACAACCTGCTGACATGAGGAAAGTTTCCAACCGATTTCTCATACACAAACAGCAGTTGACGAGCGTACCCTGGTGAAACGTAGTTGAAATGCCTCGTGTAAGGAGGAGAAATGCATACCATCACGTTTCCGACTTTGATAAAAGTCGGATTGTAGCCTATCGCGATTGCGGTTTATCGTATCGCGACATTGCTGCTCGCGTTGGTCGAGATCCAATGACTGTTACCAGAATATGGAATCGGTGGGTTCAGGAGGGTAATACGGAACGCCGTGCTTGATCCCAACGGCTTCGTATCACTAACAGTCGAGATGACAGGCATCTTATCCGCATGGCTATAACGGATCGTGCAGCTACGTCTTGATCCCTGAGTCAACAGATCGGGACGTTTTCAAGACAACAACCATCTGCGCGAACAGTTCGATGACGTTTGCAGCAACATGGACTCTCAGCTTGGAGACCATGGCTCCGGTTACTCTTGACGCTGCATCACAGAAGGTGTACTCAACGACGAACCTGGGTGCACGAATGGCAAAACGTCATTTTTTCGGATGAATCCAGTTTCTGTTTACAGCATCATGATGGTCGCATCCGTGTTTGGCGACATCGCACACTGGCGTATCACCTGGCATGATGCTATGGGGTGCTATTGGTTACACGTCTCGGTCATCTCTTGTTCACATTGACGGCACTTTGAACAGTGGACGTTACATTTCAGATGTGTTACAACCCGTGGCAATACCCTTCATTCGATCCCTGCAAAACCCTACATTTCAGCAGGATAAAGCACGACCGCACATTGCAAGCTCTGTACGGGCCTTTCTGGATACAGAAAATGTTCGACTGCTGCCCTGACCAGCATGTTCTCCAGATCTCTCTCCAACTGAAAACCTCTAGTCAATGGGGGCCGAGCAACTGGCTCGTCACAATACGCCAGTCACTACTCTTGATGAACTGTGGTATCGTGTTGAAGATGCATATGCAGCTGTACCTGTACACACTATCCAAGCTCTGTTTGACTCAATGCCCAGGCGTATCAAGGCCGTTATTACGGCCATAGGTCGTTGTTCTGGATACTCATTTCTCAGGATCTATGCACCCAAATTGCCTGAAAATATGATCACATGTCAGTTCCAGTATATTTGTGCAATGAATACCCGTTTATTTCTGCATTTCTCTTTGGTGTACCAATTTTATTGGCCAGCAGTTTATTATATTAAAGCTAGGTCAACGCAGTTACAATTTCATTTAGTGGTTTAGAATATGTACGAACGGTTGACAGCCTATCCATGCAGTGAAACAGTGAAGTATGGGGAAAGCAGAAGTATGAATTTTGCCCACTCTCTTGCTACGTTTAAGTAGCTTCTTCAAATAAATATTACATCGCGTAAACTACTTTTGTCCACACAGTGACGTTATTTGACTTCTACACCCTTATGCATTACATTTTTAAAAGAGAAAAAGCCCAAGAGGAACTTTAAGGAAGCTTAAAAAATTTGCTGGGGAACCTTTAGATAAGCACTTTCCATAACCAACAAACTTAAATACTAAAATACTTAGTTACTAAGGCACACACTTTTTATACTGAACACTTCATTTCAAGATAACCTCTTTCTTACTAGAATTTACTTTCAAAAGCTATTACTACTTGAACTATCTCTCTATAGTCATTATCAGATTCTAGTAACTTTTCTTCACTCTTCCTGAATTTTACGTAAACAAACTGTTAACACTTTGCAATAGTTAACAAAACTTTTAAAACAAGAATAGTTTCACTTTGTTTCTCTCTAATGTACTAAAGCGTGGACGTGTTATTATTCTAATAAAAATTTTCATTATTCGATCCATTGAAACAACTAAGACATGTTTTCTTTAACTATTGCTCAAGGTGAAAATATTTATGAATTTTTTTTACTTTATGATGGAAAACTACTATTAGAGTCACTCTATTCACTCTATTCATTTTACACTCTTACACTACTGAGATGTAATTTCATTACTACAGGATTTAGTCCCTCACCCAAATATCTCATTATTTACGCAAAAACAAATCAAATGGTGCCTCATTATATTAACTTAGAACTTCATAAGTCTGTTTATACTAACGTTTAATACACCACCTATCAGGAGGTTTGACACCATACTTCGTTCGAAATGCACGCTGTACAACTGTCGTCGATTCACTTCTGCCGTACTCAATAACACAAAAAGCTTTCTGTTGAGCGGTCGCCATCTTAGCATGAACTGACGCTGACGCCTAGTCAACAGAGCCTCAAGCGAACAAATGTACTACTAAATGAAACTTTATAGCTCCCTTAATTCGCCGACAGATAGTGCTTAGCTCTGCCTTTTGTCGTTGCAGAGTTTTAAATTCCTAAAGTTGTGGTATTCTTTTTGAATCACCCTGTATAATAAGATTATCACTACAGAATGTATAAAACTAATAGAATTTTTGTAACTCTTCAACTTACTGTTATTTACCCTCAGCCTTTTTATACTATTACATACTATATTGTAATACGCGTGGGTTTGGGACATGTAATAGTCAATCCCGTATTTTAGCAGACTTTGTTATTATGATCTTGGATTGGAATAAACGAAGCGCACTAATAGTAAGTTTTACCGTTCAGAAGCTTCATCAAAGCTGCCTAACTACATAACAAGAGCCCTGGTTCTTATTAGCGACGAATCAAGTGAACCATGTATTCATTTGAACACGAAAACAGTAAACTTTAAGTTTCTCCGAACTTTATGTACAGAGTATAGAGTAGAGAGATAAATAAATCCTGGTAGAGGAAATTTTGTTATTCAGAGGGCCAATGAGGTGGTTGATGCCACTCAGCGGAGAGGCCCATCTGGATATCAGAGGCGGAATTATACATCTATAGATATGCTCATCCAGTCTTAAGTCCTTCACCTTTTCGAGAACTTTTGAGGAAGAAGTTAATAGTCGAACGAGTCGATTATTACTCATATCTGTCCTAACAGGGCCTTTGTATGCGTGTGTGTGCCTGCGTGTGTGTAACTGTGTGTGTGTGTGTGTGTGTGTGTGTGTGTGTGTGTGTGTGTGTGTGTGAGACGGCATTTCACTTCATTAGTGTAATGTAATTGTTGAATGTTGCAGCGCACGCGACTCCAACGTGGTACGTGTGTCGGTCAATGTTGAGGCGCAGAAAAAAAGTAACCTTCAACATGACGTACGAGGAGCTGTTGCAGAGAGAAGTAGGCGCCTACAACCTCCGCGTCAATATCGACCACCGACAGGTAGGCCTGCCAGCATCTATAGAGTGCAGCTGCCGCACCACATGCGACTTTTGCTTGTATTGTATGTTGTCCATGAGATCTCCGATGTCAAACCATGGCTCACACAGACTTTAATATTTTTGAGGTAGATTTCATTCAGTCATCCCCAACTTCGTAACCTTTTGTTTCATATATACCGCTAGCACTAAGAAGGATGAGAAAGTCGGCTGTGCTTTATCGACTAAATTTTTTTTATGAACAGCACTTTATTCCCACTGTAGGCAATACCTGCACAGGATAATTAGTGAACACACAGAGCCTCTCACGTATAAAATATCAATCTGACAAAAATGTTTTCCAGTGCAAGGTCTCCATCATTAGTTTTGTGGTAACTGAAGATGACTCACCTACGAAGTCTCCACTGTTCACAAATTTTTGTATGACCCCCACAATACAGAGAACTCCTTGGTTTCCCTGTGAGAACCGAAAGACATGGGCATTCCTGGCAATGACCAAACAAATGCATAAGCTCAGGAAGCCATTTCTAAGAACTCGTGGTCAACATAAATTCCGAAAGCTCACTTACGCATGCACTTAAGTCGCATTATTTTACAAAAGTGGAAAAGGAATGGATGAAAAGTATTCGACTAAAAAACAGCGAACACCAATAAACGCAGAACGTCACTTTTCCCTATCAAGGAAAATCTGCAGTATAGTATCTCATCTTTGTCGCTCGTATCTTCCTCGGATACTGCTACGAATTAGGGTGAGAGGACTCTCTCAAATGTATCTTTTGCGCGACCCACACACGTCCAGTCTCAATAGAACTAAGGCATAGATCACATCTCGAGCAGTCACTTCGACGTATCTTAGTGAATGATGTAACGACAGTAGCCTGCATTTTAACCCTCCAACTGGGAATCTAAGGCTCTGATTTTAGTAGTCCACTTATGGGACGGCTCTGACAACGTGATACCGGCTGCCGTTTGTTTTACCCTACAAGAGTATTCAGTCAGCTCCACATCTGTTCACGTATGAACCTCAAACTTCAACTCCTGCACTTGTTATCTGTCTAAACGTAATTCGTCCTTGTCACCCATACTTGTTTACTTCTTTACAGTTTCCTCTCCTGGTGTTGGAGGTAAAGATGTATGACTGATGTATGATTGGAGGGGGGGGGGGGGGGGTTGGTGGAGGAGAAACGTAGAGGTACGTCTTCCGACACAAGTCTTGCCCTGAGACGTTTTCATCCGCTCATTTACTCCTGCTGCTTAACCTTCAGCTCCGTCTACAAAAACTCTCAGTTCACTCGAACATTTCACGTAACGATGTCACAGTTTTTGAATTGACGCTGTCTTACATTACTCGGAAAAATCCAGTGTTGGTTCGTTGATTATGAGGATAACAATTACTAAAAACCAGTTTGTCGAGTGCCTTGGAAATTCCACTCATTATCACCATCACAATCATCAGCACATACAGGGTGTCACTCCTAAGAATCGGCAAACGGATTTTCTCTGATTATTTGATTGCTACTTTCACTTCGGTTTTGCAGTATGCAACTAGAATAACATCATACTAAACTGCTCACCACGTCTTTCATGCGACGCCCAAGGTCGACGGAAAGTGTTGGTATGTTTTCTGTTACAAGAAAATGATGTTTAAAGCAGAATTTTATGGGTTCATTTGATAGAGTGGATAAAATTAGACTAATGCGACGTTCGTTTTATCTAAATGTACTAACAGGGAGAGAAAAAAGATGAAGAATAGTCAGTTCTCCTGCAGCACAGCACCACCCTGGCCACACTGACTGTTACCTTCTTGCAGAAGCACTACTTTGTTGCCGCTGGAGTACTGGTTATTTTTCGTGCTTTACTGTCCATGGTGCCAGATTCGTTTTATCTGAATGTAGAACAGCTCCGCCCTGGCCCGTGATGACTGCCAACGCAATGCAGCAGTGTTTCTCCATCGCTTCTAGGGTACTGGTTATTTTTCTTTCTCTACTCTACCTAGTGCGATATTCCTTTTATCCAAATGTACTGACAAGGACACTAAAGCACGATGTACAACCAATCTTCCAGCAGCGACATAGCAGTGCTGCTGCAAGGCTGTAGAAATCAGTGCAGGCCAAGGCAATGCTGCGCTCCTGGAGAACTGGTTACTCTTCGTGTATTGCTGTCCCTTATAATATATCTAGATGAAACGAACATCACATTAGATTAATTTTTTACCGCACTATCAAATGGGCACGTAACATTCTGCTTTAAACATCATTTTGTTTGTAACAGGAAACAAACCAACACTTTCCTTTGACACTGAGTATCACATGGGAAAAAAATAATGAGCAGTATTTGTTTTGGCTGTATCCAGCTGCACACTGCAAAAACGATACAGCAATTATCTGCCGTAACATCAGAGAAAATATACTTAACGATTCTTAGGGTTGACACTTGATATATTGCTCATGATGAATGTGAGGAATTCAAAGACTTTCTACAGAACAACTGTTATAGTTAAGTGTTACGACTTACTTATGGGCGTCATCTCCAGTTCTTTACTGCGAAAAATAGAAATTCAATGTGATTTTGTAGCTGTAGCAGTACTGATGTATCAGCGATCGCTTTGGTAGAATCGCTGCATGACGTTATTTAATGATGTATACCGGTGGCTGATTTAATGTATGTAACATTATGCATTTGACGAGTTGAACCACTCTCACTCAAGTGCAGTTGGCATCTGACGCACTATGAGTGCCATTACTACAGTGGAAATTCTTGGCAAATAGAATTTACGACAATATTAACATTCATATAATTGTCGATGTATGATTTCTGCTGACATGATTTTGTGGGCAGGTGGTGCAATGCGTGTTACAATGGGGGTTACTTCGGCGAAGTGAGTGTGAGTACTGCATCCACCGTGTGATACGTTCTGAATGTAGGATAATGTCCATTTTCTAATTATGACATTTGATGAGTAGTAAAACACAAGAGCTGAAGCACGGATCCCATACCGCTGTCGTGATAGTACGTCAAAGCTTATCGTCTATTCTTTATTAATTAATGTAGCCCACAACATTCTTTCTTTACACAAAGTTGCTACTGAACGTAATCTCTGTCAAAAATACCATCTCTTCCCTGAGGACTACTCGCAACAACTCTCCTTAACATATCAGATAGGCATTACGCCACTTTACACCAATTCCATCTTGTGTGTGTCGCCAAATAGTTGTCCCCGAACACGAAAACAGGGATAAACAGCTAGAGTTTCGAAGGTGCGAAATTCAGGCTCTGCTTTGGATGGAGGACTACAGTCCACTTCCGTTTGCCTGTCAGCCGATTTCCTTTTAGTGAGTCGTACACTCAAACAGTGTTGTAGTGGCGTCACCAACCCCTTTGTCTTTCTTTGACGTCCAAGCGTCTGTGTCCGTCACATGCATACTTGAACTACTGTTGTCGACGTTGGTTTCCTGTAGGTTTTAGCGAAAACAGACATCTCACTGGAATGTTCACAATAGCGCACTCTCTGCCCATTTTTCATGTTCATAACGAATCCTACTCACACTAGAGTGTTTCTTGCTGCTGTTGAAGTACTCTTCATTCATCTGGCAAGAATACGTATTTTCTTCCCACGTCACTGTACTATATTGAGCCTTTGCATTTATCCTTTTCAAATTTCTAGCATTCCTACTACCTTCAAACTTTGGACACTCCATCCTCCAGTCGTGGAATGTTACGACATCGCTGGTTATTTCAAATTTTTATCGTGCTCCCCTCCCCGTTGTCAGTCCAATTCTAGAGATCCGAATGGGGGTTAATTCGGAATATGATGCCAAGTGGTGAGACCTTCATGACACTTATATCAGTTGCAGGCCACATACCCTGTCAATACACGATATCTGTCATTAATGCAGTGGTTTACATTACGTTCTGCATCCACAAGCCGTTGATCATTGCTGATTCTTTCGTATTTGAGGAGCAGTTTCCACTCCAACAGCCATGAACCTCCATCTGTTCTTCCACCCTCTTTGGAAAAACCGTTGGCAGAGCAAGGGTGACATCTTATGCTGAGCGTCTTCAAATGTCACTGCTGATAACTTTCATTAAAATACTAGTAGAAAAAATGGTTGCGTACGAAATACGGCCCCCTGATCACTGTTTTATTTTAGGTCTCAGGTATCACCATTATCCGTGTTGTTCAGAATACAGTTACTTGTCCAAAAACTCTGGTTCCTTTTCAGTCTTTTTCAGTCTTACTGATAGGTGACAACGACCACTTTCTTGAATTTCATCGTGTAAGGTATCTTTTTGGAGACCACTGCTGCTGCTGTAAATATTTTGTGCTCCCAGCTGCTTCAGATTCTGCAACAGTAAATGAGAAAGAAAAGCATATCTGAGTTATAGCAAGTAATCAATAGGTGAAAGATATAGAAGTATTGATAGTAATGGGTGACAGAGATACAGTTTTTTGGAGAGTTGTGAGTGTGTGAGTGTGTGTGTGTGTGTGTGTGTGTGTGTGTGTGTGTGTGTGTGTGTATGTGAGTCGGAACAAAGCTGTGATAGCTCAACATTAATAATTTGCTGCAAGTAGCTGCCTCACCTTTTATCTATCTTTTCACTGAGACAGTTTGTCAATACGTCCGCAGTCTCCGAACATGTATTTCAACTACTCGACAAAGAGGCTTGTGTGCAAATGATCTGAATTTTGCACAAATTGGCGTCATGTTCAAAAGTATTCAAATTTGGGGTAAATTAGCATTATGTTTAAAAGTTGATTCTTCCAGATTTTGTTAAAAATATTTATTTGGCCATGATTGTAATACAAGAGTACACATTACTTGTTTCGACCACTTAAACGGTCATCTTCAGGCGAGAATACAAACAGGTGTCTGTTGTCTGAATTGATGGAGTAAGTAAGACATTTCGTTACTATAATGGTAACATCCTCAAGAAAATATTGCTTACAGTCTTTTTTACGATGTATGTATGTTACACACTGCCCAAAAGTGGTTGTCGAATATGATATGAATTACAGTCATTATGCCTGGCCGCAGTGTCTGTCAAAGTTAATCGAATAAAAGTAGCAACTACGTTGACCGGTTAACTTCTGATTGTGTGGCCAGGCAAAATTACTGCACCTCATGTCATATAGGCAACGACGTCTGTGCGATGTACCTGTGAGCATACGTACACTGTACCTGTCAGGCTGGCTGCTATTTTGATCTGCTTGGTTTTGAGTGTCACTGTGGTCGGGTATGATGGCTGTACTTCAAGTCATATAAGGCAACTACGTTTGTGCAGTGTTCCACGTACGCATATTGTGGATACGATTGTAGGTGACGTTTTCCTAACGAAGTTATTATTCGCACGATTTACACATCATATTCTGAACTGAAGATATCCGTTTAAAAGGTTGAAAATAGTAATCAGTGATTTCTATATTGTGATCTGATCCTAATGAACGTCTTTAACAAAATATGCACGATCAACTTTTGAACACAATGCTACACTATGTGATGAAACGTACCCGGACACCTGGCTGAAAATGGCTTACAAGTTCGTGGCGCCCTCCATCGGTAATGCTGGAATTCAGTATGGTGGTGGCCCACCCTTAGCCTTGATGACAGCTTCCACTCTTGCCGGCATACGTTCAGTCAAGTACTGGATGGTTTCTTGGGGAATGGCTGCCCATTCTTCACGGACTGCTGCTCTGAGAATAATTTCGGTTGATGAGGCCTGCCACTAAGTCGGCATTCTTTAGGATTCAGGTCATGACTCCGTGCAAGCAAGTCCATTACAGGATATTATTGTTGTAGGCCGTGCATTATGAACAGGTGCTCGGTAGTGTGGAAAGATGCAGTCGCCATCCCCAAATTGCTCTTCAACAGTGAGAAGCAAGAAGGTACTTAAAACATCAATGTAGGCCTGTTCTGTGATAGTGTCCCTCAAAACAACACGGGACGCAAGCCCCTCCATGAAAAACAGGACCACACCATAACACCACCGCCTCCGAATTTTACTGTTGCACTACGCACGCTAGCAGATGACGTTCACCGGGTAATCGCCACATTGTGTAACGTGATTCGTCACTCCATGCAATGTTTTTCAATTGTCCAATGATTACGCTCTTTATGCCAAGCGAGACGTCGTTTGGCATTTACTGGCAAGATGTGTGGCTTATGAGCAGAGGCTCGACGATTAAATCCAAGTTTTCTCACCTCCCGCCTAACTGTCATAGTACTTGCAGTGGATCTTGATGCAGTTTGGAATTCCTGTGTGATGGTCTGGAAGATGTCTGCCTATTATAGATTGCGACGCTCTTCAAATATTGGCTGTTACTGCCAGTCAACAGACGAGGTTGGCCTGTACGCTTTTGTGCTGTACGTGTCCCTTCACGTTTCCATTTCACTATCGCAACAGAAAAAGTGGACCAGGTATATATAGGAGTGTGGAAATCTCGCGTACAGACGTATGACACAAGTGACACCCAATCACCTGACCACGTTCGAAGTCCGTGAGTTCTGCGGAGCTCCCCATTCTGCTCTCTCAAGATGTCTAATGACTACTGAGTTCGCTGATATGGAGTACCTGGCAGTAGGTGGCGCACAATGGACCTAAAATGAAAAACGTATGTTTCGGAGTGTTCGCATACTTTTGATCACATAATGTAAGTTACAGAAAATTCAGATCATTCGAATACTTCGGAACTTGACATTAATTAACACAAAATTGACACTTTTTGGATACTTGCTAACATGTCGCAAAATTCATATCGTTCTGATACTTTTGACCATGGCACTAAGTTACGTAAAGTTCAGATCATCCGGATACATTTGGACATGATCCAAAATTCCTATCATTCAGATACTTTGGAATAGGGCAACTGAGTTACTGTTTGCCAGCTCGTCTGCAGAGACAGTATCGGCAGACATCGTGGCACGCGTAAACTTACCTTTGTGTGTCTATCGGTTTCTGTTTCAGCCGCCGACGCGTGCCTTGTGCTGTCGATATCTCAGAATGAAATATAAATCTTAGCACATATAAATCTTTACTGGAAGAAGGAGAATTATATTTACTTACGAACCTCCAGCGCGCTGGAGTACTGCTTCCCTCCGCTTTTCCCAAAGCTCCATCCTCCCCCCTCCCCATTCTATCTCTCTCGTCTCAATCTCTTTCGAACCCACCCCCCACCCCCGTATGTCCGCTAGTGTCTTTATGGTGTCTTTCCCCTGGATGGTCGGTACCATTTGGCTATAACCTTTCATATACACGTGTATCTGGAACGCCTTTCTCGTTGTTTGATTAAACTGTTACGTGTCATTTTACTACCGTTAGCGGCCATAATTTTTGGTATATAGTGCTTTGTGAAAGACAACTTTGCGATTTAATGTCTGTTCTTTCCTGGGAAGCGTCAAAAATTGTTTTATCTTCATACAGTTCACTAAGTTTTGTTAAGTTGAAGCTTTTCCTCTTGTAAAGGGTTGGAAGTGATGAAGGTATTTTATATCCTAATTGTTTTCTTTTAATACGAATTATTCGGTTCACATTTAATGATTTTTACTTACCATCATGGCATATGAATTTGTCATATGCATAGTATGTTACGCTGCTCTGCTTTACTTTTCGATGATTTTTAATAATTTCATTGGTTTGGTAAAAATTTTAAATGCATGAATTTTATTCTTGACTTGTACTGCTACTGCATTAACTGTTGTATTTTTGATGATTGGAGGATACTGTAATAAATTTAAAAGATATTTCCTATATCCTGGTACGGCACACCTTTCCCGATGTTTTCTTTATGGCAGCGGGAGGAGTGGACTGCCAGTTACCTGTATACTGTGTAACTGTTTATTTGCTGCTTTTTATAACTTACGTATGTTTTTGTTAGCTTGACATGGTTCTTATACTTCCTGAAATACACTCCTGGAAATTGAAATAAGAACACCGTGAATTCATTGTCCCAGGAAGGGGAAACTTTATTGACACATTCCTGTGGTCAGATACATCACATGATCACACTGACAGAACCACAGGCACATAGACACAGGCAACAGAGCATGCACAATGTCGGCACTAGTACAGTGTATATCCACCTTTCGCAGCAATGCAGGCTGCTATTCTCCCATGGAGACGATCGTAGAGATGCTGGATGTAGTCCTGTGGAACGGCTTGCCATGCCATTTCCACCTGGCGCCTCAGTTGGACCAGCGTTCGTGCTGGACGTGCAGACCGCGTGAGACGACGCTTCATCCAGTCCCAAACATACTCAATGGGGGACAGATCCGGAGATCTTGCTGGCCAGGGTAGTTGACTTACACCTTCTAGAGCACGTTGGGTGGCACGGGATTCATGCGGACGTGCATTGTCCCGTTGGAACAGCAAGTTCCCTCGCCGGTCTAGGAATGGTAGAACGATGGGTTCGATGACGGTTTGGATGTACCGTGCACTATTCAGTGTCCCCTCGACGATCACCAGTGGTGTACGGCCAATGTAGGAGATCGCTCCCCACACCATGATGCCGGGTATTGGCCCTGTGTGCCTCGGTCGTATGCAGTCCTGATTGTGGCGCTCACCTGCACGGCGCCAAACACGCATACGACCATCATTGGCACCAAGGCAGAAGCGACTCTCATCGCTGAAGACGACACGTCTCCATTCGTCCCTCCATTCACGCCTGTCGCGACACCACTGGAGGCGGGCTGCACGATGTTGGGGCGTGAGCGGAAGACGGCCTAACGGTGTGCGGGACCGTAGCCCAGCTTCATGGAGACGGTTGCGAATGGTCCTCGCCGATACCCCAGGAGCAACAGTGTCCCTAATTTGCTGGGAAGTGGCGGTGCGGTCCCCTACGGCACTGCGTAGGATCCTACGGTCTTGGCGTGCATCCGTGCGTCGCTGCGGTCCGGTCCCAGGTCGACGGGCACGTGCACCTTCCGCCGACCACTGGCGACAACATCGATGTACTGTGGAGACCCCACGCCCCACGTGTTGAGCAATTCGGTGGTACGTCCACCCGGCCTCCCGCATGCCCACTATACGCCCTCGCTCAAAGTCCGTCAACTGCACATACGGTTCACGTCCACGCTGTCGCGGCATGCTACCAGTGTTAAAGACTGCGATGGAGCTCCGTATGCCACGGCAAACTGGCTGACACTGCCGGCGGCGGTGCACAAATGCTGCGCAGCTTGCGCCGTTCGACGGTCAACACCGCGGTTCCTGGTGTGTCCGCTGTGCCGTGCGTGTGATCATTGCTTGTACAGCCCTCTCGCAGTGTCCGGAGCAAGTATGGTGGGTCTGACACACCGGTGTCAATGTGTTCTTTTTTCCATTTCCAGGAGTGTACAATTTTAACCATGTGGTTCGCATATCCTGAAGCGAAACGTTCTGTATTTTTGACGTGTTCTTTATCATGTGGTAACAACTCTATCGTACATGAATGCCATTTTGGTGTTTTATCTCCTGTATGATGATTTGAAAGTGAGTCCCGATCCGAAACTAGTCACCAAGTAAATGAAAACGAAATTTGCAACTTTGGCTGTTTTACGTTGTACCGATTATATTTACTGTTAAGGGAGACCGTAGGTAATGATTGAGCCATTTTCTACGGGAAATGGATCCCGAAGTCTACATTTCAAATAAATTTATACTAATTTGCGTAATACTTCATCCCGAATTCAATTGCGGATCTCAACCACGCAGATGGCTTGTTTAGAGACTCGTGTTACTGGGAACGTATCCGTATTTTAGTATCGTATACCCTCGCTCGTGAAAATTTTCGCTATTAATTATAATGCGTAAGATATAATCACCCATTAGAAACTTGATTGCCAGCATGCAACACAATAGTACACAAAGTGTCACCTGTGTCTCCGATATTAATTAGGAATACTAATCGGAAACTGATTACTGACGAGGATTATCTTGTGCCGGCAAATATACAGATCAATAGGAAGCAATTCCTTACTGTTCTGCAACTATTACCTATTGGAACGCTGCAGTGCTATGCGACAGCAGCGAAATGCAGAAATTTCTGCACACGATGACGACTGGTGGAGGGACTCTTGTTGATATATGTTTCTTTGTAATTTTCGCGAAATTTTGAAGTATCCTTGTTGATTAAATTATCAGATATTAATTCGTAAATATCTGCACGGTCTTTGTGATACATGTTTCCTATCACTGCATGTCACGATCTCTGCCAAACATGTGCCCTAATATTGAATGTAATCATGTGCGCTACAACAAACCCTATAGAGAACGAACTACATTTAGATCGTTTTTTTACAAAGAACTTCTCTCTGAAGCAGCTTGAAAGTTATCTTCTAAATGTGCAAACAGTTGGTATTTACGCCCCTGAAGTCCTTCATAATCTTCCACAATCTATCCAGTCTGGTCACTGCGTTTTATATTCAACCTCAATGTTATCATTTGATATGCGAAACGATTTTTTATTAATTAAGAGTGAAGCAACCTGTTCTGAAGGGAGTTAAGAGTATACGTTTGTTTTATACAAATGTGTGAAATCCAAAATCAGCGTTGTAATTTCGCAGCGAAGAAGCACCTAGTATTCTCAAACTACATTTGTTCCCTAATTTAACAGAAAAAACCTTGAGGACACTTTTCCTTAATTTCATTAATTTTAAATTATTGCAATAGTTTACGCAATGACGCGCTTTTCATATAATGCCATTGACATTTCTGCACCACTTTCGAGGAAGGTTCCATATTTGTTGTAAATATTCTATTCATTCAGAAAATACACTCCTGTTATTCTTTGGAACTCTGCTTGACCACGAAGATTCTATCAACTTAATCACTGTAGGCTATAGCTTCTCGAAAACTGTTCACATGTTGACATAATATCAAAACCACTTTAATTTGCAACGATAGAAACTAGAACAATGTACCACAGGAAACTAAACAAGCAGAAACATAGCACGAAATTTTTGACAAGGTATTCTAATTCATACTACCAGTGTACCTCTACAATTAGTACGTAATTTTCTTTCTCTCGGCGTTTGGCATATTGTAGAAAGTTAACAGTGAAAATAGTACTGCCAAAATTCCGTAATCTCCGTCATTGCTATCTTCACTACGCCTACAAAAGTAATAAGACGATGGCAGTCCTTACCATGAGACAGTTCCAGAACTGTCGAAGACAGAGCATACCATACAGGGCTCCCAGACATCAATTTAATAGTGTGCAGGTGACAATTCCCAATGTACAAATCGTCTCTTTAATTCCTTATGCTGAGGGAGGTGTAGCTCCCAATTTAGTTGAATGAAGGCTGATATTCTAAGAATATGTAGCGTACAGTCAGTGGCTAGAGCATCAAGGAGCTACATTTGTCGCAATGCAGCAATATACAAAGAACATTCCTCAAGGAACTTCATGGCAGATTAAAACTGAGTGCCGGACCGAGACTCGAACTCGGGACCTTTGCCTTTTGCGGGAAAGTGCTCTACAAACTGAACTACCCCAGCACGACTCACACCCCCTCCTTACAGCCATCGGTAACGGAGGAATTAGAAGCGGAGTTCAGACGTGGATAGAATAGTGATACAGAAGGGAACCAGCTGTTTTTTTTTTTTTTTTTTCAGACTAACTACCGCAGCGGTTGCTTTGACTGCAGTAGGGAAACTCTACGGCTGGGTCCGGATTTGGACCCAACTTCTCCCATATATTAGTACAGTTTTTAACCATCGCGAAAGGAAACGTTCGGAAGATTGTATAGAGGCATTACTAGCACTTACCCATAACTGATTTGGCTCTGAGCACTATGCGACCTAACTTCTGAGGTCATCAGTCGCCCAGAGCTTAGAACTAATTAAACCTAACTAACCTAAGGACATCACACACATCCATGCCTGAGGCAGGATTCGAACCTGCGACCGTAGCGGCCACTCGGCTCCAGACTGTAGCGCCTAGAACCACGCGGCCACCCATAACTGACGTCAAATAGATAGTTCGAAGATAAACAGATACTGAATATTCAGGATCTCACGGACAGGACACTGACTTGTTGCAAGGAGTCATGTCACAATGACACTGACAGCAAAAGCTCTGTCCATTGTATTCCACAATGAAAAAAGGGTCGTCCTAGCCATTATGGTCAACAATATAGTAGCGAAACGTCGGATTTCTGAAGATCCCTAAATTTTTGCAGTACTTGCCGAGAAAGGGTTCGTCGCATTTATGGTCGTTGTTCGATGCGTGATTTTCCATTCCCTTGTTTCTAAACGCAATGGTGAGAGATACCTTAACGTCAAATTCTGACACTAAAGAATCTTGTTTCAGTGTTTCTGAAGAACATCATTCTTTTTCTGCGGGGCTAGATAATGATTGATGACATTTTCTTGTTGCAGCCCGTAGATGACCTGGAGGTGGAGGTGCGCATGCAGGAGCAGGCGCCACTGCTGCTGGTGGATGTGCCCACGCTGCAGGAGAGCCACGAGGTGCTAGACTGGCCGGGCAATGCCAGTAAGTCGCCAACACTTGTGCTAAACGTATCAGGCAAATGCGAGGTTCAGTCCGGGCGAGATGTTTAAGGATATCGACACAGGACTTTTAATTTATGAAATCTTGTTTATGAGCAGTGTTCGTAGTGACTATACCTAACAGGGATTAACAAGTGAAGAATGGTCACGTTCTCAGTGGCCTAGTTGTTTCATGAACCTATCCGACCATTCACACCCAACAAAATGTGATTTCGTATGAGAAGTAAACATAGCATCTTGCTCGGAGCGGACATGGATTGGCTCTGAGCACTATGGGACTTAACTACTGAGGTCATCAGTCTCCTAGAACTTAGAACTACTTAAACATCACACACATCCATGCCCGAGGCAGGATTCGAACCTGCGACCGTAGCGGTCACGCGGTTCCAAACTGACGCGCTTAGAACCGCACGGCCACACCGGCCGGCCGACATGGATTATAGGCCACTCTTCAAAATACTGAGACACAAAGAACAAAGAGACTGTGGAAAACAAAATTTTAATAAAGATATTTGAATTGTACTCAGCTGTGTGTGGAGGCTGGAATTTGATGATGAATGACTGCATAGGAGTACATCAAGTAAATGTAAACTCAAGTCGCAATATGGACTATTACATCATTTTCATATGTCTGATTCCGTTTCTTCTCCAACAGTTGCATTTCCGACGAAGACAATAGTGGCTATTGCCGAAAGCCCTGATTTTCGTATGGAGTTAAAGCGACAAGTGCACCTGGAACATTTAACGCAACATTCATTAACGGTTGTGGTTTCAGTAAACGTATCTTCCCATAGGGAATATATCAGAGTAAAATATCATTAAGCGCAATCTGATACGTTCCACATCATTTAGGTAAAGAAAGTATTCAAATAATCTTGGGGAAATTTAAGCAACCAACCACTGAGTTCTTACTCAGAATTACTACTACCAACATGCACACTTGTGTGTACGTATTGAAGTGGGGACCTAGAAACGACGGAGAGGCTTCGTCCCCGCCATATCCTTCAGTGGTACACAAACCAACAACAGGCTACCGCAGTCGACTCTCCCCACCGCCGCCCCACACCTAACCCAGGGTTATTTGTGCGGTTCGGCCCCCTAGTCCCCCACCCCAGCCCCCCACCCCCCTGCCTCCGGGGCGTCTCATTGCAGACGTGTGTAACCCCAATGTTTGCGTCGTAGAGTATTTACTGTGTGCGCATACGTGGTGACAGTGTTTGTGCAGCAATCGCCGACATAGTGTAACTGAGGCGGAATAAGGGGAACCAGCCAACATTTGCCGACGCGGATGGAAAACCCCCTTAAAAAACCATCCACAGGCTGGCCGGTAAACCAGAGCTCGACACTAAACCGCCGGTCGTTAGATCGCGCGGCTAGCCATGCGGGCACATTCACACTTATTCGCATGCAAGCCGTGCTCACGCGAAAGAAGGAAAACAATCCGTAGTCTATCTTACAACCACAAGATGATCCACTTCCCATTGTACCACCTCCAGTTGAGCAGTTTACTAAACGAAAACTCTAAACATGCTGGCTGCCACCATCTGATCGTATGAGACACCGATCTTTCCTGTCATTTCGTCTTTCGGTATTTTGCCTCTAGCGTGCGCTACGTTTACCAAATCTACAAACTGCAAAGGACTGAAATGCAATAGGGAAAATCCATTTTCGTAGTCATCGGTTTACATCTTAGGCCTGTATCGATTTTATCCTGATCAAACATGTGTTTTCCGAGTGTCAGTAGTTTTGCGCAGATGGGGTCTACAAATTAGCTGTTCCATTTACTTCAATACAGTGAGAAGGGAGTTCAGATTGTTCAAAACTATTTTTTTAAGGTCTTATACAAGCCACTTCCTCGCTGCTGAAATTTCTTTATTATGACCACCAAGATGACGACCATAATGGTAAAAGTGCGTAATGATCAGAGATGAAATACTATTCTACTCCAATATTTAGAAATTTCGAGTGGTGGCAAAACGTTTAGTCATCAGTCATTGATCACTAACGTGAGCCTTCGCCATTAAAAAATCAAACAATTTAGCAGTTAGCAAGCAACACAGGAATATGGTTGTTGCCAGGCTGTTTGATTTTGCTGCTTCAGCAAATATGTCAGCACTGATGTATCTTTTTCCATCCAATAATAATAAAATGTTCAATTTCTCCAGCACTTCACTCCACAAGAGACAACATCGTTCACATTAATCTACATTTTGAAACAGCCAGTAGAAACAATATAACACAGTCAAATCTGAATGCAGTAGAGCATTTACGTGGATCAATCACAGATTGTGGGAGGAGAAAAACGGCAATTCTGATTCCAAAATCGATACTAGAATGTTAACACTACCATATAGACACGGCAGTGGGACAACAGCTAGCCTATGTAAATACAACGACATTGCCGGGCAATTATAGTTCTTAGGCACAACAGGAATGCGCAGAGTTTTGTCGCATTACGACACAGACAAGTTTGCAGCTGGTCTTCGTTACAGGTTCACCGTGCAACTTTGAGTCCACCCACTGCTTTTCTCGCGCTCTGGACCACCGCGCTGCAAACAAAGGGCTGTACAGCTGCCACGAGAAGATATGTCCACACTTTCAGAAGGCATTCCTTACACATAGTGGCAGAAAATATGTTATTTGGACGTGGGTACTGAAACGGAATATTTCCATGTTAAAGCTCCGTTTCTACAACCATTCTACGCAAGAGTCTTCGGAAACACACAGGAAAGCAACTTATGAGCAGTGTGAAACATAAATGTTCAAAATACGATTGTTGGAACTTAAATAGTGGCAACTATTTATTCACAACCTATAAAAAGAGTTTCATGTTTGTATCAGTTACTCTCCTTCCAAGGCCGGCCGCAATGGCCGATCGGTCCTAGGCGCTTCAGTCTGGATCCGTGGTACCACTACGGTCGCAGGTTCGAATCCTGCCTCGGGCAGAGATGTGTGTGGTGTCCTTAGGTTAGCTAGTTTTAAGTAGTTATAAGTTCTAGGGGACTGATGACCTCAGTCCCATAGTGCTCAAAGCCATTTGAACCATTTTTTGTCCTTCAAAGTGGTCACCAGCGTTGTGTAGAACCCGCTGCCAGGGATGTGGAAGGCGTAGTATACCGTTAACAGAGCCTGTTCTGTTAATGGTGCGAATGGAGCGGTCTACTGCCTGTCGAATCTCAGGAACAGTTCTGAAGCGAATGCCACGAAGTCAAACTGAAATGTCAGTCCAACGAATGGCGTCATTATGGGTCGCCGCGATAGTCGAAAGTGCGTCAGAGCCCCCGTATGGTGAAAGTTATTCTCGTGTACGACTGTGATGGTGTTATTCTAACGCATTACGTTCCTCCATGGCAGACCGTCAATACTCATTATTACCGTTTAATTTTGGAGCATCGCCTGCGAACAGCTTTCCGCAAGAAGCGGCGACGCTTTCTGCGCAACGCAACCATCATTTTGCACGACAATGCGCAGGCTCATACAGCGCAAGCTGTGGCTCCTCAGTTCGGTCGATGGAACTGGGAAGTACGGACCATCCACCATACACCCCGGACTTAAGTCCTCGTCACTTTGATTTGATTCCGTAGATCAAGGAACCACTTTGAGGCATTCGTTTCAGAACTGTTCCAGAGATTCGACAGGCAGTAGACCGCTCCATTCGCACCATCAACAGAACAGGCTCTGCTAACGGTGTACTACGCCTTCCACATCGCTGGCAACGGGTTCTACACAATGCTGGTGACTACTTTGAAGGACAGTAACAGGTGCAAACATGTAACTCTTCTGTATCGATTGTGAATAAATAGTTGCTACTATTTAAGTTATAACCCTCGTAGTTTGTTGGCTGTGTTTGGCTCCAATGTAAAAAGCTGTAATTCTCAGTTTCATTGTCAGTGTTTATTGTTCTAACTGAACCAAAGACTGTTGACACGTGCCTCACTTTATTGCTTTTGTTGAAATACGGCTGACATCATTGCTTGTTTTGACACGCAACTAATTCCATTGGTCTGCTTGCATTAAGAACATAGCATAAACTGTTTTGTGTTCATCACGGTTTTGGTTTGGGGTACAGTGCAATGGCAGTGTACTCAAATTCAGAGTTGTTAGATGCTCATTTGCTGTACAGATTAACAGCTGGTAAAGCCTGTGAGACTCAATGTTTCTACCGGGAACGTTTTCCAGAATTACGATACCTCGAAAGGAATATGTATGAAGCAACTGGTCGTTTTAGGGAGCATAGGACGTTTCAGCCGACTAGTCGCGACTGGAGGAGGCCGAAGACGCCCCAGCTGAAGGAGGAACTCATTCGTGCAGTTGACGACAGAAATAATGTCAGCGTAACACGATTGTGAAAATGCGCAATCGATAACATGTGCGCTTGTGAAGGCACTGTCAGCATACGATCTACCGGTACACTGCTGCTAATGTTTCAAACACTTGAATCCTCGCCTTACTGCAAAAGTACTGTTCACGGATGAAGCTTCGTTTCATTGTGACGAGACCGTAAGTTTTCATTATCATCACGTATGGAGTGTCGACACCCTCACGAAATTGTGCAGTCACGTCATCAATAAGGATTTTCTGTCAGCACTTGGCCCGGCAATGTTGGCGACTTTTCGTCGGACCATGTTGCTCCACGCACCTTCAACGGGGAAGCTTACCACGCTTTCTTAGATAATAGTCTGCCTGTTCTGCTAGAACATATGCTTTTACGAGTGTGACTGAACATGTATTCATGGGTCTACTCCCAATTTCAGTGTAATTATTCGTAGGATTCTAAATAACGCATTCCGCGACAGCTTAACAAGTACAGGTGGACCAATTCCTTGGTCTCCACGATCTCCGGACCTAGATGCACTAGACCTCTATTTGTGGCGGCATTTGAAAGCTATCGTGTACGGAACCGTGGCACAAGATGTAAAATGTCTAAGTGTACATATTGTGAAAGCCTGTGAAACAATACTGATAAGATCGTCAGGGATTCAATGCGACGGCTGGTTCAACCTTGTTTTCTTGCTAACGGAATACATTTTGAACATTTCATTCAGGAAAGTGTTTCACACTGTCTTGATACGTTCTTCTCCTGCGTGTTAAAGTGTTTCAGAAACTGAGCTCTAACTTGTAAATAAAGCATATTCCCATTTAACATTTTTTCTTCCTCCAAGTGTGAAGAATATTACGTGAAAGTTTGACCGTGTCTTTTTGTTACACCATACATAGGATTGTCCGCCAGTGAGTCGGCTCCCCAGATGCTGGGTGCCCTGTTTAGTGCTTCAGCGTTTCAAAACTTTGCCTCTGCTACGGGGCGTCTTGTGTCTGTCTACAACCACCTTACAAAATGCGACTTTCAGATTGTATACTGCCTCATTCCTACTATAATTCATTCTTAAATTATCATTATTATGTAATGTCTTCAGTTTTCTCAGTGTATGTTTCATTTGTGCTACACACTGAGATGACAAAGTTACGGGATAGCACATACACATACACAGACGCCGGTAATATCGGGTACACAAGATATAATAGGGTAATGCGCAGAATTGGTTTCCGACATGATTATGGCAACACGAAAGGAATTAACAGATTTGAACAGGCTATGTTAGTTGGAGCTAGACGCATGGGTCATTAGACGTCAGAAATCGGAATCATTAGGAAAATCAGTATTCCGAGATCCATAGTGTCAAGAGTGTGCTAAGGATACCAAATTTCAGGCATTACCTCTGACTGCGAACAACGCAGTGGCCGAAGGCCTTCACTTAACGACCGACAGCAGAGGCATTTGCGCAGAGTTGTCAGGGTTAACGCTGCAGTCTGGAACCGCAAGACCGCTACGGTCGCAGGTTAGAATCCTGCCTCGGGCATGGATGTTTGTGATGTCCTTAGGTTAGTTAGATTTAACTAGTTCTAAGTTCTAGGGGACTAATGACCTCTGCAGTTGAGTCCCATAGTGCTCGGAGCCATTTGAACCATTTTTCAGTGCTAACAAACAAGTAACACTGCGTGACATAACCCCATAAATCAATGTAGGACGTACGACGAACGTATTAGTTAGGACAGTGTGGCGAAACTTGGCCTTAATGGGCTATGACAGCAGACGACCGACTCTAGTGCCTTTGCAGGTCATGGCCTGCAGCGTTTCAGGGGGCTCATGACCGTTGGTCAGATGAGTCCCAATTTTAGATGGCAATAACTGGTGTTAGGGTTAGGGACTGGTGCAGACCCTACGAAGTCATGGACGCAAGTTTTCAACAAGGCACTGTGATAGCTGGTGTGGTTTGTGTTTACATGGAATGGACTGAGTCCTCTGGTCCATCTGAACCGATGATTGATTGGAACGCAGCTATGTTCGGTTACTTTGAAACCATTTGCAGCCATTCATGGACGTTATGTTCAGATATAACGACGGAATTTTCATAGAGGGCAGTGTGCCTTGTCACCGGGCCACAGTTGCGCGTGATTCGTTTGAAGAACATTGTGAACAATTCATGGGAATAATTTTGCCATCCAGATTGCCTGACATGAATCGCACCGAACATTTATGAGACACAGTCGAGGGGTCAGTTTATGCACAAAATCCAGCACTGAACACTTTCGCAGTTAATCAGTGCTATAGAGATAGCAAGGCTCAACTTTTCTGTAGGGGCGTCTCAACGGTTTGTTGAGTCCTTGCTACGTCGAGTTGGTGCGCTATAACGGGCAAAAGTCAGTCCGACACGATATTGCGAGGTATCACATGACTTTTGTCTCCTCAGTGTTTATAGAAGCTCGAACATTCATGGAAACTGATGTCAATTTTCCCTGCCAAGTTGGTAAACATATTCACGGAGACAGGTACCTTGCATGAAGACATATACAGAACATAACACTACAGAGGCGACGGCCTGGCGCAGCGAGTAACCACAGCCCACAATCAGCCGGTCTGCGGAAAAGTCGGGGCGGCCAATTTTGGAAAACCAACATGCCTGACTGCCATTGCAAGGCAGGTTGTGTCCAGCCCTATTGTCTGAAGTGCCATCTGGGCTGGCCTGTGGTATGGGTCAGGCTTCCAAGAATCTGCAGCCCTTCACGCCTATAGTCAGAGAAACGGATTTTGCCATCTATCAGAGAATAAAGGCTGTTCTGTCTGGAAGGAGAAAAGACGCACGTACCTTGGAGTGTCACCTGTTGCAGCGGACCCCCTGGCGCGCATCGAAAGTCTGACGTCGTCGTCTGCCATCGTTCGCTGGGCGCCCACCAGGGAGGAGCAGCAGCAGCGGGGCAACAGAGGTGTCTCCGGGCAGCTGGTGGTGCGCTACGACGTGGACCGCGACGCCAGCCCCAGCCAGGTACTCGTGAGTGTCCACGCTGCCCTCTGACTGCGATAGCCCCCGTTTGTCACTAACAGTCTCACAGCTACAGGCAGGACAAGTCACTGCAGCTCAAGTACCGATCTAATCATAAAATTTGGTCTGTTTTACTGACTGTGCGCGATTTATATTTTGTTCTGTCTGAAACTGTATCGCAGAACCCAGACGGTGGAGTAGCCTATGACATTATTTTACTGATTTTCAAGTATCTGCGTTCACAGTCGAATTAATTTTGTGACTACGACGACTTTCTCTGTTTTCGTTATACGCCATTTGGTCTTTAACTAAATTACGAATGTACGCGTCGCCCTTCGCAAACATTGTTTCCAGCCACAGTTACCAAAAAAAGCAGGCTCAGAAGATAACTGTATATTACTTGTTTCGCAGTATCGTCGAATTATTTGATCAACAGCAAATTCGCCATTGAACGCACATACTTATTGTAAACAGAAGAAGTGGTCTAGATTTGCACTACTGTGTAAATTTTAAGGCATATCTCATCTATTGAAAACAAAGTAAAGAATGATGTGGTGAACAACATTCTGATGTGACCTGCTTTAAATAATTGTGACACTCTCTCTTTTTTTCCTTATTTTGCATTTAAGAAATATTGGAAACTTAACAACCCTTAGTACTGTGCTAGAAATTTAGGGTGGTCCTAAAAATACTGAGATATCATTGAAAAAACCTAGTAAAATGAATTAAAAAGAATTTAGTCATAGAAAACAATGTTAGAAACATTTTATGACGTAACTGACAAACAATGACATATTTCTATTTTTAAATCATTGTGGAGAAGATCAGCTGGACTGATAAAGTCAGGAATGAAGAAATACTGAGGAGCACTGGAGAAGAACGGAGGATGCTGCTGACGGTGAAGAACAGGAAACTAAACTGGGTAGGCCACAATCTAAGAGGAGATTGCCTTCTAGTAGAGACAACTGAAGGTTTCGTTGCGGGAAAGAGAGGGAAGGGCAGAAGAAGGTTCCTGGTGCTCGATGATGTCAGATGGCCACAAGGAGGGTACCAAAGAATGAAGAGGAACGCAGAAGACACAGAATCATGGAGGGCTATGCAGTCAAAACCTGCCGCAATGCAGAGAACCCAGTGATGATGATGTGGTTTATCGACGAACGTGTCAATATTAGGTAAAACATTATATTCTGTCTACAAAAGTCACAAATATAAATGTTCTTATAGGTGCCGTCCTTGTGTTCCAAATTCTGTTTCATCAGTGTCTGGATGTTATTGTCCAGCGAGTACGTATAAATCACTCAAGTCATCATCAAAGACTGGCGTGTTTGGTTCCTCTCTCTGTCGCTCATTTGAACAGTCTTCTTGCTGTTTTCGTCCATTTCCCATTTGGTTTTTTCTTCTTCTTATTTTTTATCATCATTCAAAATTTTTCCAAATTCAGTTTATTCTTCACCGTTTCGTTCTAGATGATTTTTAGAAGTTTGTTCTTCAACACACTTTTGGAACAATGTTCAGCCAGCAGTGTCAGCTACCAGGACACATCCTACGCCTTTACGTCCTTTATTGTTTTCTACCCTGTGTGCCGTGGGAAAAAGATCAGTGTCTTAAAGACTAATAGTCGATGAGGGGGTCCTGTTTGGCTGAGATTAATGAATGAAAGATCTGACACGTCAGATCTTCTCGGCATAGGACTACCCGAAGTGGAGGCCTTCAGGTCATCCTATAGTTTTTTTCTTTGGCTGCGCAAATGGCCTTGGCCATATGCGCTTCGTTCCGCTTCTTCCTCTTTCCCTGCTGGCTATATTTTCGCTCCGTTCTCAGTATCCTACAAAACAAACTGAAAGTTTAGTCATATTGACAAAATGGCCCAAAATCTGTCTACAGCGCAAGTTTAGACCATATGAAATAGCCCGAATGTGGACTATTAGTACAAACTAATTCTTAGGTTATTTACAAATCGACGAAAAGTAGTAGCTACTAAAACTGAAAATATTCTAAATGCTACTATTATACTTAACACTACATATTAGAGAGCAGACTATTCGTCAACAAAGAAAATCTATGAGACAACAATCAAGGTGTAGCGGCAAATGTTTTAAGGTGTTCGAAATTGAGTATATGTTGACTACAGTCACTTGCCACAGTGAACTGTCGCTGCTGCTTTCCAGAACAAGTGATGTGGCCTGAAGTGCGGTTTTACATTGTTTCCGCTACGGTACAGCGTATCTGGCTATCTGAAATTTAGATATTAGCAGAAATTTGGACCACTTCATTTATCTCTTTTTTTGTTTCAATTTTCATTCGCTATGAAGTGGTTTACGTGATAAAATGAAATGAGTCTGTGGCATTATTGACTTGACCACCGCATATGGTGCTGTTCCGCTATGAAAAACAAGTCCTACTGAACACCAGTCCGGCTATTTGCGCGCCCGATAAAGATGAGATGAATGATAAGGACAACAAGTACACACAGTTTGGAGCGAAGACAAACTTGACCAACCGGGAATCGAACCGAGGGTCCCGCGACCTAGAAACAGTTTCACTAACCACTAGTCCACGAGCTGCTGAAATTCAGGTGCTAAAACACAGTAACTGCCGACATGAGTAAAAGAAATAAATCAGTGTGAGCTTTATGCGTCTGGTCAGCGTGCGTAATGCAAACCATCACGATACTCCATAAGGAAATGATATCTGAGGAACTGGCTTCGTGCTGTGTGCGAATGGATCAGTCACACTAGCTCACTTCTAATTTATTTTTCAACATCTAAACCCCTCGATAAAGACATAAAACTAAAATTACTAATTTGCGATATAAACATCAATAGCTATAGTTGGCTTGTTTGGGCTCGGACGGATGGATATGAGTGAAATAAATAGGTTTTACCTGCCAACAGATTAGAACACCTCAGCTAATGATCTGCGTTACGATAAACAATACAGATTCGCACTCTGCGCTGTATTCCAGGCTGCCAGAGTTTACATCACTACACTTTACATTAGGATAGATTGAAGGGAAGGGACGACAATGGCAGTTCCTTGTTTCAGCTCGCAGAAATATTCTTCTGGCTACGAGATGTTTATTTTAGCTGGATGGATGTTAGGAAGCGCAGACGCGACCCGAGCAGCACACTGCGGCATTCGTTCACAAAAGGCCCCACTACAATCTGGATAATCTGTTCAGGAGGCAGGGGCTATCTCAGCTAAGTAAACCGTCTTAAAAATTAAAATCTGCATTAGTTGTAAACTCAATATCCTTGTTCATAAAATGTCGCACATAGGTATGAACCGCATGCACATTAATTGCAGTTTATTAAGTCAGAAGTACCTCTAGTGAAAATTGTTGTACATGCTTCCGGTCTTAACATAAGCTTTTCCTTTACCTAATACAGAATCTGAAGATGGTCAATGCAAGCAGAAACCAGTTATGATTGTATCATGAAAAAGTGATCGCTACAGTCTGGAGCTGCGCGTCCGCTACGGTGGCAGCTTCGAATCCTGCCTCGGGCATGGATGTGCGTGATATCCTTAGGTTAGTTGGGTTTAAGTAGTTCTAAGTTATAGGGGACTGATGACCTCAGAAGTTAAGTCCAAAAAATAATGTGATTGCGGGAAAAATATAAGCAATACTTGGTGACGATAACTATACCAGGCCCTAGAGAGAGATTTGTGGAAACTGAACAACGCTGAACACTATAATTCGAGTCACAAATCACGTTTAAGAGCCATGAATGGAAACAGATTTGCAAGCATTTAGGCTGAGGTGTATTGGGAGTTAAATTTTCTGGAAACCGAATGTCTACCTACACTAAAGTTGCAGAAGATTCTGAGAGTCCTTCATAGCGCTTTTGCGTGGACACCATACAGCCATGCTCCGACTGCGTGTGTCCCCTCTACAGCAACATTGTGCCATTTACATCATTCCTAGACACGTCTCTTAATACTGTTCCTGGTAAGTAAGAAAACTAAAACATCTCTGTGCGTCAAGTCATCCACCGTATTCCTTTAGCTAATTTACATACTACTTGTTTCATTTATTACCAGACTAATTACATTTGCACTTCAGATAAACATCGCTTCTGATTTAGACTGATGGAAAACTCAGGCACAATAAGAAAAACAAGACGCACACTTATCCGAATGGTACAAAAATCACTAGAGGTGACGTACTCGTACATGTGAAAATGATTGCAGTTTCACAAAAAATGTGTTGGTTTAGTCAAGAGAAAGAGTTTTACAAATTGAGGAAGACAACCATGAGTTGGTCCTCCTCTGGTCCCTATGCAAGCAGTTACTCGGCTTGGTATTGATTGATAGGGTCGTTGGAAGTCCTCCTGAGGGATAACGTGCCACATTCTGTCCAACTGGCGCGCCAAATCTCCAAAACCTCAACCCAGTTGGAGAGCCTTCCCTTAATGCTCCAAACGTTCTCAATTTAGGAGAGATCTAGCGACTTTGCTGGCCGGGGTAGCGTCTAGCAAGCATGGAGACAAACATTAGAAACTCTTGTCCTGTGCGGGCTGAAGTGTATGGCTTGGATGGCTTGTCATAATGGGCAACAAAACGGGGCGTAGAATACGTCGACGTACTTCAGTGCCGTAAGGGTTCCGCGAATGACAACCACCATAAACCACCACTCTAGGTTGTCGGGCCTTTTGGAGGGCAACAGTCAGATTGGTATCCCACCAATGTTCAGCTTATCTCCAGCCTCGTCTTCTGCCTGGAAAGTCACTGACTGAAGTAGAATTGCTTTCAGTGATGAGTCCCTCTTCGAAATGAGCCTGGATCACCTGCAAGTGGTAATCATTTGTCTTTTTAAATAAGTCAAATCTACCAATTTTCCGTCCCATTCAGATAATTCTTTTTTGGCGCATCTTACTTTTTCTTAGAGTATATGTCGATTTTAAATTAAGAGTAAAATTTGGCTTACAGAACGCAACGTGGACGAGAAGGTTCAAAGTTAACTCACAATACTTTTAAGTTGCCACGCTTCAAACTAAAACATGAGATGATCACTCTGCAGCACTCGTTTTCTCTGCTACTGTAGTACCATCATTCTCAAAAAGAAAGTGGGACGTGAAAGAGTTTGTCCTCCTAATACCCACTGGTCTGCCACTGTACTGGCCTCGCCGCCTGCAGGTGAGCGATGACGGCTACTTCGTGCACTTCTACGCGCCTGCCGGCCTGCCGCCGCTTCCAAAGCACGTCGTCTTCGTGCTCGACGTCAGCGGCTGGATGCGCGGCCGCAAGATCGAGCAGCTCAAGACGGCCATGAGCACCAACCTGGACGAGCTCAACGCCGACGATCTCTTCTCCCTCATCCCGTTTTCTTCTGCAGTGCAGGTAAGGCGAACCGCCAGCAGTTAGTCTTGCATGGTGCAAAACTGATTTGCCGGCTGATGACTGATGGCCGAATTGTTGTTACAGTACTGTTCTAAGAGCTGTAACTAACATGTTTTCAGAGAAACATGAGTAAAATATCTGAAGAAACACGTAAGTCACACCTCAGTATTTCGTCGGAACACTAATACTGTCATCCACATTATTCAACTTTTTTACTTGGAAGTATGCAATACTTAATACTGCTTCATTTGCGATTACTGGTGTTTGAACTCAGTCTTTGTTTTAGTTCGTGAGAGTGCTTTGTGAACCTAAGTTTTGTTTGGTTAAATTTTTTATGTAGATCGTTTTCGTCTAACTTATTTCTGCAAATACAACCGACACTAAGCAAAACTACACTTACTCACAAGTTAAGGATAACTGCACAGTGTGGTGCCACACAACGTGGTGCTACACAAAACTGGCGCTAATAGCACAGGCACATGGGGAACACACACGACACGGATCTGCAAGTCCACGGTATTGGTGATAAGTTGAGAAAACAGCCCCGAAACACATGTGCTACAAAACGCCACTGTTTCCTGCGCATGTACACCGACATCAATATGATCACCATGCACAGGTACACAGGCCGCACGTCAGGTTGGCATACTCCGGATCAGGTGGTTCAGCAGGTGCTGGGGTATAGCTTCCCATTCTTATACCACTGCCCGTCGGAGCTCCTGAAGTGTCCTAGGGGTTTGAAGACGTGCTGCGATACGTCGACCGAGAGCATCCCAGACGAGCTCGATGGAAAGGCCATTCGCCTGATACCTTCTGTTTCAAGATACTACTCCACGATGGCAGCTCAGTGGGGCCCTGCGCTATTATCCATCAGGAGGAAGGTGGGACCCACTGCACCCCTGAAACGGCGGACATACTGGTGCAAAATGATTTCTCGATACACCTGACCTGTTACAGTTCCTCTGTTCAAAAATAGTTCAAATGGCTCTGAGCACTATGGGACTCAACTGCTGTGGTCATAAGTCCCCTAGAACTTAGAACTATTTAAACCTAACTAACCTAAGGAAATCACACACATCCATGCCCGAGGCAGGATTCGAACCTGCGACCGTAGTGAGTTCCTCTGTCAAAGACATGCAGGGGTCTACGTGCACCAGTCACAATCCCACCCCACACCATCAAACCACGACCTCCATAAGGCCCCGAGCAAGGCTACCTGCAGTACTCCGTGGCCATCTGCGGACACTGCAGGTGACATATCGGTCTTATTGTGGTGTTGTACACTGTGGATGTCCCGTACTGTAGCGCCTGGACACGTTTCCTATCTGCTGGAATCGTTGCCATAATCTTGAGATCTCACTTTGTGGCACACGGAGGGCCCGTGCTACGACCTGCTGTGTTTGACCAGCCTCCTGTCGCCCTACTATTCTACCCGTCATAAAGTCATCAATATGTCTTCTTTTAGCCATTTTCAACACACACTCACCATTAGCACGTCTGAAAACGTCTGCACCCTTACTCGCTGCACCGTACTCTGACATGCACAAACACACCTCTGTGTATGTGCGACGACAGCAAGCCAAATGCACCGTATGGTCATACCCCGAAGTGATTTAAACCCGCAAACCGCCCACCAGAGCGTTGTTTCACTAAATATCAGCATTATCCTTAATTTATGAGCATGAGTGTACATGAAAGTCGCGACCATTCAAGATTGAGTGTCCCACAAATTAATTTTCTTCTTATTGCAGTTGTGTTTTGCAGTTCGAAGGCTGGTTTCATTATGCTCTCTATACTAGGTTGTCCTGTGCAATCTTTTCCATCCGTGGATAGCTACAGAATTATTCATATGTACCTCTGAAGTTTCGGAGAATGTCTAAACAAAATCTGCAAGACATAGAGGATACGGAGAGATATCAGTGGACAGAGAATCTCTCAGCATTGTTAATTCAAACTAGAGGTATTCAATATGGACATCTCTTTTGAAATCTAGCAATCGTAAGTACGTGCGTTCAGTGCTGCCGCTACTGCTGTCCGGGAAGATGCAACAACAGCAGTCCAGTTTGCAAATGTGCCCAGGTGTAGGTGCGAAGTAATTAGATGTAGCAACATGGAGCGAATAATTTGTCTATATGTTCTCACACTCTTGGCTCCTTGTGGTGTACCTTGCAACTTTACCACATAGCAAACTAGATATCGAGTCTTGCATCTTTGAGAGATACTAATTTCATAGATATGTACCTTTGGCAGGGCTCTTTACCTCAGTCGGTGGAAACGGAATCGTTCGAGGACCACTGTGGTGTCCATCCATGTGTCTTCTGTCCGTCTGTCTGTCCGTATGTTAAAAATCAGTTTCCTCATGAACGGGTCCACGTTTAAAGTTGGAACTCATGTCACATGACAATATCTACAATATCAGAAGCTTCTAAGTGAATGGAACGAAAAGTTTCAGCACTTTATGTCACATATTTTGATACTAGAAAACTCACTCATCGGCAGGTATTGCGTACTTCACGTTGGCCTATAATCATGAAATTTAGCAAATAACAAGGTTTCAAAGTGCAACTAAAGTGTAAGAAAATCCGAAAAATGGGAATTTGTATTTATGTAACACGAAAAAACAATTTGTTTCGTTATTTGTTATCTGACTGTCTGTCTGCCCGTCTTTCTACTACGACCCCTTTCTCACAGGAATAAGCTGGCACATCCGCTTCAAATTTATGTCACGTACTAAGATCTATATGTCCTTGGTGGTGTAATAAATCAAAGCTTCTAAGTCAGTGTAATCAAAAGATACGACCATGTACGTCACATATTTTGATACTTGAGAACTCATTGATCAAAACATACAGTGTACTTCCCGTAATCCTCGAATCATGAAATGTGGCAGGAAGCCGAATTTCACAGTATGAGTAAAGGAAAAAAATTGCAAAGTGTTTATTGATAACTGTATAACAAGAAAAGAAATTTTTAACTTGTATTCTGTCTTAATTCATACTTAAAACTAAAACATTCTTGAAAGTCCAGGGATTCTCAGAACCGATATCTTCCCATTTCGTAAGTATTGTTTTTTTCTGTAGTTCTCGTAGTTTTCATTGAGCCTTTTTCTGAAACGTTCAAAGCACTTATTCATTACTGCTTATCAAAACATACAACAGATTGAATCTCTTTACAGGACTGAAGACCTACTGTCTCTCTGGAACTTCTATCCCTCACACTGTCTTCCATTACTAACATTGGCATTCCTGTATTTCTCAGATTGCGTTCCATCACCCGATTCCTTCTCTCAGTCAGATTGTGCAGTAACGCAGTTTACCCTCCCCTTCGTTAGTGATTCAATACGTCTATTTAAAATACAGCATTAATTTGCAACACAACAATTCTGATGCCTCTATTTTCTTGATATATGTACAAGCCGCATTTGGTCAAGTTTCACTCTATATAAGGCCAGAATCCAAAGAAGTACCATAAAACAACATTTCCTAACACTTCTTGTTTTAGCAACAGTTTCCCTACTCTGGGCAGTCAAACATTATATGTCGTATTTCCTTCTGCTGTTGTCAGCTATTTTTCTGCCCAAATAACACATTTCTCCTTCACCTTTGATGTTTAATTTCCTAAAGTAATTCCTCAGCATCACCTGACTTAATTTTGTTACATTTCATTTCCCTTGCTTTAAGTTTTTTTATCCTCATATTCTAAATCTTCAATTCCGCTCTGAACACCCAAATCCTTTGCTGTGTGTACATGTATAGCGTTTTTCGGCTGTTAGCGAATGTTGTAGCACGCTGACAGGAGTGACACTCATATGGTAAAGCTTTGCTGCAGGTATGGCATCCAGACGTGCCACTCAGGTTTCACTCTACGTGGGAGGAGAATCTGAACTCAGAGTTCAACTCCAGCGCCATTGTCGAAGCCACAAGCGAGATAATCGCCAAGGCCAAACGCAGCTTTAACTTCTTTGCAGCGAATGGAGGTACGTACGAGTCTCTTGTGGGACACTTAGCATACAAACATCTGATTAAAATAAAACAGTTGTAATTAACTTTCAGATATAGCCTTCCGTGTTTTTCTCAGTAAATATTTGTTAACGTACGTCAGTGCATAAAACTCAGTACTGGAATCATGATATTTCTGTGCCAAACGTAGAACTTATAGTGATTAAAAATCATTCATTCCAAATCAAATGATCCTCCACCTCGACCTAGAAACCTCCGCGGCGTCGAACAAAATCCCACTCGCAGCTGTGGCTGAAACCCACATGCTCACATAACCAGTCACCAGTAGAGCGTAACGTGGTGGCATGCATCAGCGGCTGCAAGGAGCGTTTTCCGTGGCAAGGCGGTACGTGGAAATGGTGTTCCTATCTAAAGCTGCAGCCGCTAGAAGTACCCAATGACAGGCAGAACAGAGCTGTGGGTAGCGTACCAACGTAACGGATTAACAACTGGTATCTCAGATAGAGGTAAACCGACCAATATAGGTCGGTTTACCGACTTGGAGCATGCAAAAAATGATTCAAATGGCTTTGAACATTATGGGACTTAACATCTGAGGTCATCAGTCCCCTAGAACTTAGAACTACTTAAACCTAACTAACCTAAGGACATCACACACATCCATGCCCGAGGCATGGATGTCGCGCGGTTCCAGACTGAAGCGCCAAGAACCGCTCGGCCACACCAGCCGGCTGGAGCATGCAAACAGCAGTAGTTTTAAATGCGTTCAAGGTGTACGAAGACTGTTTGTTAACGAGAAGTCACTGCATTATATGTGCCAACTGGGTGTAACAACGACTAACTATCAAATTAGCAGCGGTCATTGAATAACACTCCAACGTATAACCACTCTTATGTACAAATTTATACTACCATGTCTGTACTAATTTGTAGTTTTCAGTATAAATAACGAAAACGAACACAGTCTCTACTACGTAATTCATACTTACAGCCCAATAGCTTACTAGCAGCCAGCTAAAGGTTTCAGCCATAAACTGATACAAATTAATACACACGGACTTATACGGTTAGAATATTCGAAAAATACTTTTAAAATGATCACTTTCGAGTGTCAGTACTCGTAACCATTCCACATGCCACACATACATTTAAATTTTCATAATAATGCCACAGCTTACACGGAAAAATTGAGAATTCGCACGATCTTCATTTATGTCTGTTCTTAGCTACTTTTCGAAACTTTTCATTTCCTAAATTTCACTGTTACTCATTAGTAATACGCTGTTGAGGAGCACTCTGACGACACATCCGACATTGGTCAGAGATGAGCATTGACTCCTTCCTCATCACGCGCCACACCTCTTCTCATTGGCCGAGTGCCAACCTAGCCAATCAGCTTTCGGTTTAGACAGACACAATTCCACACTTTTTGCCTTGAACCAGTGACATTCCGAAGTTACTTTAAACAGGATTATTAAAACATAAATACAAGAGAGACAAATAATAGCAAATTAAGATGTTTTCATCAATTGTGTGAAGGACTGAACAGGGTATTATTATTGTAAAGTACTGTGTACTTGATGCTTCACAATTTCCGCCTTCCTCTACGTATATGACTCACAAAAACAACGCAATCTCAATTTCCGATTCGTATATATATTTCGTTACTTACAGTCAAAAAACTCCATGCGTCACATTTTTTCCACATTTATTCTCCTTGTCTCTTGACAAATAAACAAAAGAAATTAGCATTGATTGAAGTAAGTCATAATGTCACTAAATATAAAATTACAAATAAGGTTTTCTGTGTAACTGATAGGCTACATACATCGTCAAATTTCTTAATAGACTTTCACCTGATAATGTGAACTTGTCAAAGTCACTTAATCATAAAAGCTCTACATTATGTGTTCTGTGTGATTTTGTGTACCGTAGACATGAGGCTTAAGTTAGTAGAGTTCTTAGCTGTAGACATAACAAAACGTTGTACCTAGCTCTATCACATTTGTTGTGTGGCAAAGATAAGTATTACTTTGTAGTAATGAAGATAATAGTTACTCGTAAGGTCAAGACACTACACAGCTGGAACCGCAGGCTGACCCATACAATAAACATGGCTTACCGTAAGTATGAAACCAGCTACTGTCTGAGTCTATAAGAGCGGTGTATGTTGCTAGCCTTTACAAGCTTTGTGATTCTTTTTTTCAGAATTACATAAAATGGCATAAATATTTACAATGTTTTCAAAAATCAAATGAAATCAGAAGAAAACTAGATAACAAATTTCTACTCGAGTCTTGGCAGCTCCAAAACTAAGTATATCAACTTTTCTACAGTAATTGTTTTTAAAACTTTTACAGAAAGCATGTTATATAAAAGCAGTCTTTAAAATACTATTAACTTTGCACATATGTAGCTTCAGTATGGTAAGCTTCTCTGTAGCGTCAATTATTACATTTCGAGTTTCCGTTGCACTTACGCTTACTGTTCATTTGTTGCATGGTGCGTCTTTTCATTACACATGTATAAGCTATTCTAAATGAGAACAGGTACGTTTTTGGCATCCTTCTGTTACAAAAACAATTATGCTTGGTGTTGTTGCAGCACTTTATTATTGTAGCGTTCATAACAGTCCACCCTCATCATCCATACACTCCAGATTAATTGACATTTAGGTCTGTCATGTAACCTTAGTCTCATCCAAGACCATAAATTTATACAATAAGTTTCAGTTCTTTTTCCAATATTAATTGTTTATTATTAGGGTATTCCTTTCTTCTCTCAAAGTAAAGTAAGAGAAGTCCACTTACTGGTCTCTCAAATGACACTGAATGGAACTTACCTGGCCGGGCGTCGTGTCCGAGAGGTTCTAGGCGCTTCAGTCCGGAACCACGCTGCTGCTACGGTCGCAGGTTCGAATCCTGCCTCGGGCATGGGTGTGTGTGATGTCTTTAGGTTTAAGTAGTTCTAAGGCTAGGGGACTGATGACATCAGATGTTAAGTCCCATAGTGCTTAGAGCCATTTGAACCAATTTGAACTTACCTGAAATGTATTAAGAAATTAGGCTGCTAATCAAATTATACGCTTACTTAGCTAGCTCAGGATACTTCTATTTTTCTTGGAAAAATCACTCCTTTAGAAAAATGAGGCATCAAACAGTTACCATTCGTTACCTGGCCCACTTTTTAACTTTATATAGAGTCACTTTTATGGTAAACAAACAGCAACGGCTTTCAAGAAACGTCTTCAGTTTTAAACTTCCACCCAACCTAAAAAGGAGACTGTTTCCAGAGCTATTTACGTTATTCTCTTTCGTCTTTACTGTCTCATACTTCTCAGGTTCTTCATGTAAACATTGGCACTGCCACTGTTATTTCCTACAGAAATCCCCTAAATCAACATTTTGTTCAACTATTGATATCATTCTCTTTCCTCATTACTACTGCAACGTACTTGCTTCTAATACCACTATATCTCATACATAAAAACTCTGGTTAGTCTCTCCTATCTTGGTACCATAGTTAATCACACACACTCTCCTTTTTTACTTGGACCAATTCAGAAATCTTTATGTCATTACTGCAGAACTCTGTCTATATTTACCACCAAAATATCATACCTCTCTGTAACATGTAATTTCTTATCTCAGAATTTCCTTATCCTTTTATTTCGTTCACTACACGTAACTGCTACTTATTCTCTTTAAAAAATTCACAAACATTTTCTTGTATCCAATTACATATTACACGTGGAATCCCATTTCTCGTCGACTGTCCCCTCGACAGTGAGGAGTATTAAAGACAATGGACATAGGCCAGAATGATAGAATATGTAGACTGCCCATACAAAAATAACCTTAAGTAAAATTGTCAATAACTCAAGCACGAAGTGATCATTAATCACTTATCACTGCGAGGCGTACAATACTCTCTGAGGTTCTTAAGCCTAGCTCCTCTTCTTGGTGCATTTTTTTTTTTTTAGGTAAATTGTAGTTCATAACCACACCGCAGTTGCTACGGTATGCCGATTTTGTCAGTTCGTGAAACGGCTTCTGGCGCAGTATGTGAGGTAACGGGCGGTTGTGGCGCCCTGGAAATACTATATGTTCTGAGTTGGGGCGGCCGCACAGGACGTCGGTGGGCGCGGGCAGCTCGGCCTGCCGAACACGTGGTGCCGGACGTTGGCCGAAGCAAGAGGGGTCCAGCGGCCGCGTGGCTGGGAATTCCATGTCGACACTGTGACAAGGACGGTGCTTTGTGTCCATGAAGGAGATTTCTATGCCGGGCGTGCCAGAGATGGAGGACTTTGTGAAACCATAATGGCAGACATTTCACAGTTCGTATAGAAATTAGTAGTAGCCAGATGAATGATGATACCTCGAAAAGAAACATGTACACTACCATTATATGCTCGACAATTCTAATGGTGTAATCAAATGTTCAATATCTTTATTAGTACAGAGTTCAGTATCTGACTGTAAATTATACAGGTAACACCCAGCAACGAATTTCCAAAATCTAAACGGTTCATCCGATTTCGTCGATCTACGTGTCTTGAGAAAGCTAGTAGTGTAAACGTAAATTAGTATAAATTACAGCCATATAACTGTAATAGAACATGAGTTATTAGAGGTCCAAGTGGCTGATTACTATCGATCGCGTCAGGCCATAAGTACACCACAGTTACACGAAAAAAAGGTAGCAGCATGCTTATATTTATTCGTCTATGTCTTTGTTTATATCCGATATATACCATTCATGAAGAAATTGGTTAAATATTTACTGTGCTATAGAAAGCACAGAGATATTAGGCTACTGGCCTACCTTTTGTTCTAATCCTTTGATATATGTTTATTTAACTTGTCTATGTATCTAATAATGTGTGTTAGAGCGTGTTTATGGTCCAGCCGTAGGAATATTTATATTATTTCAAGTTATTTAAATGTAAATGCAGTACCTCGAATGCGTTTCATTACGTTTGAGTGGGTGCGTTGGCATGAAGACATGGTGCGAGCGCTCTAGGCAATCATAGCGCTCGTGAATGGGGAGACTGGATGGAAGTGAGTTCGGGTGAGGAGTGCTTGGAGTATGGCACAGGACACAGGAAGTGCCGGGACGGTACGGCGCGGCGGACGCACGGTCGCGAGAGAGACTTGCAGTGCGGAGCGGTTTGCTCGTGGTCGCGAGAGGTAGAAATACTTCGGAGTGCGCACTTGTTAACTTGTGAGATTTCCGGGGTTTCTACAGTGAGGACGTAGAGGGCGTTTAGAAGTAAATATGTCGCGAGCTATGTTGTGGTTCATAACCAATTACTTGCAGTAGGAATCTATTGTTTCCCTGTTATTCAACCTACATTTCATTTAATTGCTGGACTATCGACACCAATAAGTGTTTTGCAGAAGTATACCACATTCTCAAAAGTACTTCTACTATCGTACTCATCATTTAAGGTCATTAGTACCTGCATATTTTATGTAATTGCAATCTTTCATTTATAAATTTATATGTTACATTAATAATTCGCAGAGTGGTAGAATCCGAGTAGTAGAGTGGTAGAAACCTTCGACCATTCAATTCATGTGTGTATTCTTATCGTATACCTTAGACTCAGCGTATTTGGCCTGTAATGCGGCAACTACATATCCCAGCCCCTAGACAACGAAACCAGCCAAAACTTTTAATACCGCAACTCTGAGTCCGAGGGTACGTAGTTGAGGGCCACCACACCAACATCAATTCATTTTCTAATTTGAAAGCCCGCAAGTACACTGCTAAGGTAATTTTTCCCTGCCACTATTATACAGCTGTGCCCCAGGGTTAGGTAACAGGATAACAGAGCGAAAGTTCTCAAATAAGTTAGTAACAATGTCACACCAATGAGTTAAAAAGGTTTACTTATGTTCTTGATTTGAATTATGAGTCTGCAATAATACTTGTACTATAGGACAAAAAAAGGTTCTCAATGGATAAGTGCAAATAATCTTTGGTCAAACTCACAGTACATATCAAATGTAATTTACGACAACAGTCTGTTAACTTCTAATAATTCACTAGTCCGACGTTACCTGTCTAAATCTGCTCCGGACGATGATCTACAACCAACTGGGCGAGAGCTGCTCTTCTATCTTCCTAGTAGCCTTCTGTCCGTTGTCATCCGGTCATTGGTCGATTGTACTCGACCGACAATTGACCGAGGCGAGTTCAATATGTTTTTCCCCTGCGCCGCCCGTGGCACTGGTGGAACTCGCGCAAGTGGCGTCTCTATGGTACTGGCACCAGCTCACGTCTCTGCGCCTCTGGTGCTTCTACCCTGGCTACGTCTTGTTCAGACGATACAACATTGTGCAGTAGCACTTGTGCATTAGATGCCCAAATTGGGTGCAACTTCACATACGTGGTAAAGCCACCCACCATAGGAAAACAAATTCCGTACAAATACTGGGACAAATAAGATCTTAGAAGCTAAATTAAGGAAGGGCAAACCTACGTTTCTAGCATTTGTAGACTTAGAGAAAGCTTTTGACAATGTTGAGCGGAATACTCTCTTTCAAATTCTGAAGGTGGCAGGTGTAAAATACAGGGAGCGAAAGGCTATTTACAATTTGTACAGAAACCAGATGGCAGTTATAAGGGTTGAGGGGCATGAAAGGGAAGCAGCGGTTGGGAAGGGAGTGAGACAGGGTTGTAGCCTGTCGCCGATGTTATTCAATCTGTATATTGAGCAAGCAGTAAAGGAAACAAAAGAAATATTCGGAGTAGGTATTAAAGTCCATGGAGAAGAAAAACGTTGAGGTTCACCGATATCATAGTAATTCTGTCAGAGACAGCAAAGGACTTGGAAGAGCAGTTGAGCGGAATGGACAGTGTCTTGAAAGGAGGATATAAGATGAACATCAACAAAATCAAAACGAGGATAATGGAATGTAGTCGAATTAAGTCGGGTGATGCTGAGGGAATTAGATTAGGAAATGAGACACTTAAAGTAGTAAAGGAGTTTTGCTATTTGGGGAGCAAAATAACTGATGGCGGTCGAAGTAGAGAGGATATAAAATGTAGACTGGCAATGGCAAGGAAAGCGTTTCTGAAGAAGAGAAATTTGTTAACATCGAGTGTAGATTTAAGTGTCAGGAAGTCGTTTCTGAAAGTATTTGTATGGAGTGTAGCCATGTATGGAAGTGAAACATGGACGATAGTTTGGACAAGAAGAGAGTAGGAGCTTTTGAAATGTGGTGCTACAGAAGAATGCTGAAGATTAGATGGGTAGATCGCATAACTAATGAGGAATTATTGAATAGGACTGGGGAGAACAGAAGTTTGTGGTACAACTCGACTAGAAGAGGGGATCGGTTGGTAGGACATGTTCTCAGGCATCAAGGGATCAGCAATTTAGTATTGGAGGACAGCGTGGAGGGTAAAAATCATAGAGAGAGACCAAGAGACGAATACACTAAGCAGATTCAGAAGGATGTAGGTTGCGGTAGGTACTGGGAGATGAAGAAGCTTGCACAGGATAGAGTAGCATGGAGAGCTGCATCAAACCAGTCTCAGGACTGAAGACCACAACAACAACAATGGGACAAGTAAACCCAGACCTACTAGGATGTCTCTTCTGATGTTTGCCTATTGTACCTTTCACTTCGTGTAATCTTACTGTTTGTGCTGAACTTCTGACATCAGTAACAGTTTTATACGCTTTATGCAAACGTCTCCATAAGTTGTTTCACTGATCTCTGCAATAGAATCTCCTGCCCGTAGTCACTTTTTTTTGGAAAAACAATCTTTCAACTAGCCCACATGCTGTTCTGGAAAACAAATTTTCCGTTGCCTTTCACTTCATTTTCTCCTTCTGAATAAACCCCTTTGTGTACCTGACATTACTAGACTGCTTTAAGAGGTCGAGAATCACCTACATAACCTTTTACTAATGCCATGGCATCGTACTGATCCTGTTCCCTTCATAGTTACTCAGAAATCCTCTTCAGTTAGCCTTCTTCATTTATTTTCATCATTGTAGCTAAAGATTTCCACCCCTACTTTACTTAAAAACGGATTTTAATTTTGCTCATTATCGTCCACACTTCTAGATAAAGCACCTGATTACATTTTAAGACCCCTTAATCTTTCCTTCTCAATTAGTCAAAACTACATAGCATAACTAGAGTAGCTGGCACTCAGGGCAAATATGAACTTTCCACTGTCCTCCGAACATTTCACTTGCTGTCCTGAGAATGGTGTTCTGGCGAAATATAACACAAGTGTCACATAAAACTGTTACTCAGCACACTCCATGTCTTTTTACACAGTTTCACCTCCTTCCTATGATGTTGCCCTCCAATCTTTTTATTTTTATACTACCTTTTCTTCGCCTCTCCATTTCTACTCTGACCATCTCTGTCCCCTTTTGTGTAGCATATCATCATTTCTTATGTCCATCTCGAAACTGCGTTCAGTTTGAAGTGGCACCCATAGACCCCCACTGCCACATCCTAATTGTGCCACTGCTCACCTCTGTTCAGTCGTTGCCGCCCTTTCATGCAGTTCGATACAAATGGAGCATATAGTCTCACATTTTTTATTCCCTTCATAGCTACAAGGTTTGAAGGTCAACGTTCTGAGAACAGGTTCCCGATGATTGAATGATACAATTCACAAAATACTCCACGAAATCACCTATTTAAATCAGAACTGTTGTGAGTACTGTTAAATGCAAAACGTATCTAATGTACTAACACAGTCGCCAGTAGCTGCATAGAATAAGAGTCTTGTAATCATATGGCCACTGGTCCAAAACTCTTCAGTAGCTGATAGCAAATTCTATCTCAGTTCTATATTTATTAAGAAATGGAAATGTTACTTAGCCCTCGTAATATCGTAATCTACTCTGGTGCCGTTTTTAAAAAGATTCAGAAAAATTATTTATTGTTTTTAATGATTCCATCTGTCGTACTACGTTACATTTTTTAAATTTTTCAGTAAAGTTCAAACCGAAAATTTAAGTCTGAGTCGTGAATGTGACTTTCTGTAACAAATGTCAGGTTCATGACCATTCTTACACATCGGTATCTCAGTAAAATGTATGCTGTAAATGAAAATCAACTACAGTCAACGACAGTCTTTTGATGTCATAAAATATCCCTTCACTCGGTATAAACATTGCGAAAAACATGTTGCTGTCGCAAAGTTTGTGCAAAAAGACGTTTACCAGTTTCTGTATCCTAGTTATATACGAGGACCTATCTAAAAACTGTAATATTATTAAAAGCTACACAGATCTAGAGAAATTTGTTTTTCTTAGTCTTTCTTTCTGGTGATGGGCGCAAGTAACACCCTTGGTATTAGGCATTATGGAAAATGCATCGGTGTTTCTAGGGTTAGTCACAATTTTAATACAACTAATATCTCTTTGTTTTTAATGACAGCCTTTACGTAGGTAATTTAAAATTTCATTCAGACGTATAAAATCCATGTTGTGAAATGAAAAGTAAACATCAATAATACTGATCAAGCTGTAAAAATAGAAAAGTAGTTATTTTCTACTTTTTGTTTAGCATTTTTGTAACAAATTTATATTCACTGCGAATTGTCGAACTTTACATAAGATTAGTATTTCATATTAAAATGTTGTTATTTTTATTGAAATATTATTTACACCTCTTAATAAATGTGGAATTTTAATAGAATTTAAATAAACAGTGCAGTAAGCTAGATCCGATCATTCACTTAACAGTTACAACCCTCTTATGCTGTACATTAAGCTACTAGCGACTAATTAAATTATTACAAAATGTTTCTTTCTTATCAGCACTCAGAAATGTTTCAATCTACAAAGTCGACTTTTTAGAATATTTGGGTAAATGTGTTATATTCCTTTAGGAAACTGATGTATGCACAGTGGGCATTAAACCGTATGAGTATCAAGAAAACTGAAGAGGACTAGTCCTTAGTGTTCCCTTGTTAGAACTATATACAGGTAGCCGCGTAAAATGGGCAATCGATTTGTTAGCTTCCAGTGATCTGAAAACTAGATTCTAAAATGTCTAACCATTTGTGCGCACTGCACAGGCACGTACATGTTCAGTGCACTGAAGACAGCGCTGCGCGTCTCAAAAAAGAGGGTGGCCAGTGGGGGCGGCTGCCTGGGGATGGGGCGTCGTCGTCACTTGCCCATGGTGGTGCTGCTGACAGATGGGGAGGCCAACAGAGAGTGAGCAACACAGACGATATATTGCGCCGCATCACGGCGCGCAACCTAAAGTTGAAGCCCGCGATCTTCACGTTGGCCTTTGGTATGGACGCCAATTACAGCTACCTGCGCCGCCTCGCGCTGCGCAACAGCGGCATCAGCCGCAGGATCTACGAGGCCGCCGACGCCCACCTGCAGCTGCGCAACTTCTACCGACAGATTGCCTCGCCGCTCCTCACTGACGTCAAGTTCAACTACGATGGTCAGCAGGTGAGTTTGGGAATAGGTCTTTGCAGACTTCTCGTCAGTGTTGTTGTTGTTATTCTTATTGTTGTGGTTATCAGTTTTACTGGAACTTTCATACCGAGTCTATCTTTTACAAGTATCTTCAACTCCGAATAACTACTGTAGCTTACATCAATTTCTTCTTTCTTACGTGTTCCCCGTATGTCTCCATCCACAATTTTTAACCCGATACACTTCACTTCATTCTCAATTTGAGAACTCGGTGCCTCAGGATGTGTTCTATGAACCAATTAATTCTTTTAGCCCAGATGTCACATAAATTTCTTTAATCTCCGATTCCATTTACTGCCTCCATATTAGCTAATTGATCTATCCATCTACTCCTCAACACTCATCACTAACACTGAATTTCAGAAGCTTCTAGTATTATGTTGTTTGAGCTGCCCATCATCCACGTTTCCCTTCCAAAAAAAACTACACTCTAAATACCTTCCCAAAAGCTTTCATAACTCTGATTGTAACAAATTCATTTTTCCACTTTTTTTAAAATATAATTTGTATTTGTCACGCAAATAACAAGACTTATTTCCTAATATTAGTGTCTCGTCTCCGATTCTAATTTCCTCGGCATCTCCCCAATTAATTTGCCTACATTCCGTTACCTTTGTTTTACATGTGTTGATTTGCGTTTTGTAACCTAGCTCCTGGTAATCGGCGTATTGCTGCCGCATAAGAACTAAATATGGAAATATTGTTTGAAATTTGAAAGAGTTACATTGATTACGAATGACAGAATGAATGATGTCCATTTTACTATCGATAGTGAATACATTTACTGAAATTGAATGATGTCTATAGAATAAGTATATCTGACATTCATATCTTTTGTTGACTGAAGTACTGAAGTTCTTTAGGGTAGACAATATCTTTTGTTTATTCTCATTCAACGCAAACAAATCAATTGTTGGCTGTCCAACTCGTGAGCATGCGACATACAACTGGCCATGTGACAAACATGGATTTCGTAGATCCAGTCGGCACACTTGAAGTGGCTGGCGTTGTGCCCTGTTGATGGTCATTGAGAGTGCAAGTAGAGTGGGGAACTACCGTCGTTTTAAAACAAATGACATGGTGGCATTGATAGGAACGCTCGAAATGAGCTCATCTTCTCCTTTCGACTTCTCATTATTAAGAATAGTTACCTCGATGACATTTGGCATCAGTTTCTTCACAGAAAGTCATCTATTACACAGTTTGGGTGGACTGAGGTTCGGCAGGAGAACGGTTGGCACGCTGACTTTGAGTGAAAATTTACCTATTGGTGCAGCAGGAAGATCGAACGAATTTAAAAACTTGAGTGGATAATCATCAACTTCTCATGCATTCTCATGCATCGTCTTGTAGGTAACAGAATCGCTAGCAATTTGTTCTTGAAGTGTAACTGACTGAATTGAAGTCGGTGTTTTTTGCTGACAAAATAGTCCGTTCGCAAAGCATTTATGAATTCCGTAATTGGTGACAATTTGTGAAAAATCTTTCTGAATCAGATGAAAGGCGGATGGCACAATAACGCAAAACTGCAATGGATGTGATAAACATTTTGCGCTAGCTTCAACTGGTACCTCTCCTTCACCCATGGTCAATACCTCTTTTAAAAATGTGGTTGTCGACGCAGTACACTACAAATTACCGCCCGTATTGGTTTTAGCATATTTCTCCGAAGATGCGACGCCTTGAGGCAAACCTTGAGTTCATCAGCTGGTGCTGATGTACTAATCACTAGAAATTATTTTCTAAAGCCGCCATATAATAAAATAAGAGCGCCACCGAACGGTTGTGCATTTGATTGTAAGAGTGGTTTCCTACAAGCTATGATGCATTCGTCCCAAGCAATGACCTTGCAATGACCTTTAGCCATGCCAGATTCTTTCGAAATGTTACGTATTGGAGCTTCCTAAAAATCCACATCCAATTTAAATTTGAGCGCCAAATGCGCCGTGCATCCACCATCTAATAATGTAGTCACATCGGCAACGCCTACACAACAAGCATCTGGCGCAGTTACTAGCTCGGTCACTGCTGATACAATGGGGGGTGATCAAGATTTAAGTCAGTTTAAACGTGATGTTATAGTCGACGCGCGATCGATGGGACACGGAATCTGCAAAACAGCGATAAAGTAGGGATTTTCCCGTGCGACTGTTTCACGACAGTACCGTGAATATCAGGAATCCCGTAAAACATCGAATCTCTGACATCGCTGCGTCCGGAGAAAGATCTTGCAAGAACAGGACCAACGATGACTGAAGAGATTCTTTCAATGCAACAGAATTACAACCTTTCCGCAAATTGCTGCAAATTTCAGTGCTGTGCCATCAACAAGTGTCAGCGTGCTAACCATTCAACGAAACATCATCGACACTCGTTTACCCTTGATGACTGCACGATACAAAGTTTTACGTCTCGTCTATGCCCGTCAACACCGAGATGGGACTGTTGATTCCTGGAAACATGTTGCTGGTCGGACGACCCTCGTTTCAACTTGAACGGATGGACATGTACGGGTATGGAGACAGCGTTATGAATCCATGGACCTTGCATGTCAGCAGGGGACTGTTCAAGCTGGTAGAGGCTCTGTCACGGCGTGGGGCGTGTGCGGTAGGAGTGATATTAGACGCCTCATACGTTTCTAGACTCTGACAGGTGACATAAGCGTCCTGTCTAATCACATGCATCCATTCACGTCCATTGTGCATTCCGACGAACTTGGGCAATTACAGCAGGACAAGCCTAGGGACACCTCCGCTGGCCACCATACTCCCCAGACACTAACATTAATTAGCATATCTGGGATGCCTTTCAACGTGCTGTTCAGAAGAGATCTCCACTTTCGCGTACTCTTATGGATTTATGGGCAGCCCTGCAGGCTTCATGACGTCAATTCCGTCCAGCACTACGACGTGTTACGGTACTTCTGCTGCCCGCTTGGACCCTACACGACATGAGGCAGGTGTGTCAGTTTCTTTGGTGCTTCAGGGTGTTTTCAAAAATTGGTTCAAATGGCTCTGAGCACTATGGGACTCAACTGCTGTGGTCATAAGTCCCCTAGAACTTAGAACTACTTAAACCTAACTAACCTAAGGACAGCACACAACACCCAGTCATCACGAGGTAGAGAAAATCCCTGACCCCGCCGGGACGCGAACCCGGGAACCCGGGCGTGGGAAGCGAGAACGCTACCGCACGACCACGAGATGCGGGCCAGGGTGTTTTCAGTTTCATGCTTGCAGACCTAGTAAACATTGAAATTCCGAGGGAAAGTACAGCAGGCATCTAGAAGAAAATGGCGCAGCCCGCATGGAAAGTGTAGCTTTGCTGTGCCATTTTTTCTAGATGCGTACTGTGGTACTGTGGCCTCGGGTTTAGTAGGTCTGCAGGCATGAGTCTGAAAATAAATTGAAAATTAACTGTCTAACATTATTTTGCGAAATAAAAATAAAACTTTACAATCACCCTCACACATAGAACCGGAAACGGTCTATAACGTTCCCAGTACGTAGAGGTGTATATGAAGCTGTGTAATAGGATGTATTTCTTAACAGGTGGACGAGGACACGCTGACGAGGGCGTGATTCCCCACGCTTTTCAGCGGCGCGGAGCTGGTAGTGGCGGGTCGCCGATTCCCCGGTGTCAGACGTTTGTTCTGTCGCGTGACGAGCAGGGCTGGCCGTGCTAGGGACGCGGTGCCACAGCCAGCGGTGGCCAACGTGACGTCAGCGGAGCGGCTGTGGGCCTACCTGTCGGTGCGGCAGATGCTGGAGCATGACGCGCCAAACGACACTGTCCGCGCCAGGGCCAAGGACATCGCTCTCAGGGTAACACGCAGCTCAATACCTTCCAGCTGACATGTTTAGTTTACACTCGTGACTGGTATTACCTTGGCAAAGCGAGCTGGACACCTGTCCAGCCTGGAAGCAGTGTACTTCCGCGTTCCTTTGCAAAACATTATCTTTGCAAAATCTATTTATTTAGCAATTTGTTCAAGTAATACCGTGGATCAGTTTCGTAATAAACATTAAGAGATGAAAAAAGGAACTTCCACGAATTCTGTCAGTGGGATGAACAGAAGAAGATATAAAGTACATGTACAGACAAACAAGTTATTATAATGACAGAAAAGTGAGATGATTTTTTCAAGTGCAATAGCTTCACAAATTGAGCAAGTCAATATCGCGTTGGTCCACGTCTGGCCCTTATATACTACTGGCCATTAACCCTAGCATTACCAACGGGGGGGCCTGGTAGGCCCACTGACTCAGTTTTTCTATGTTGTATCCACACCCTTTGATATATGAACTTGAAAGCAAAGGTAATTGTTCGTTATTGAACGTACTATTGAGTCATTACAGAATTTCGGAATAAAAATGTAATTAAAATTCATTTACTTGATTTAATTCTCTGTGGGCCTTAGAAGCCCACCCGTTGGTAATAGCAAGGAAAGATTTACGAGGTTCTCGTTTCAAATTCTTACCATGAAACGAATTTTGGCATTGTTGCCTTCAGACATATTATTATGAAGCGGACCATTGTTATTTTCAGTGTTTCTGCTGCTGTTGAACCAGCAACATGAGTAGACATCGTTTACGTGATAGTTCCATTCAAAGAGTGCTAGAAGAAGTTTTGAACGAATCAGATTTAGAGGAAAGTGAAGTGGATGATGATGTGGAAGAAATTAGAACTGATTCATCGTCTGAGAATGAAGATGAGGTTGAAGCCAATCCACCAGATGATAATGATACGGAATGTGATAAATTCATTGCAAAAAGTGGACGAGAGTATATTACGAAGCCATCTCGACAATATCGGCGTTCTGTACAAAATATAGTGCGAGAAAGAATGGGGCTAGGACAACAAGGAGGAATTGCGTCTCCGAAAGAGGCTATAGAGCTCTTTTTTACACCTCAAATTATGAATCTAATAAAACTACACTCAAATGAAGAGGCTTCTCGACTAGGTATTCAGCACATAGATGAAGATGACTTATTTTGTTATATAGGACTCTTGCTAATCATGGGTTCAAATCATGACAATAAGATACCTGTTCAAGATTTATGGTCTTTGCTTCAGGGCCGACAAGTGTACTATGGATCTATGAGTCGGACCCGATTTTTCGAATTGACTAAAATATTGAGGTTTGATGATAAGAACACAAGAGAAATTCGTCGCCAGACTGACAATTTTGCTCCAATGAGGGAAATTTTTGAAAGCTTCAATTCTTCACTTCCATTGTATTTCATTCCTGGTCTACGTACAACAGTGGATGAGATGTTGTCTTTGTTCCGTGGTCGCTGTCCATTCAAGGTGTTTCTAAAAGAAAAACCTGGAAAATACGGCATTCTAATTCGAATGCTGTCTGATTCTGAGACTAGATATGTGATCAGCATGGACATCTATACAGGCGAGTCAGGAAATATACAGCATTCAAATGGACCGATGGAAATTGTAAAGAGACTAATAAAACCTATTGAAAAATCAGGCCGTAATGTTACCACAGATCGGTACTATACTTCAGTGGAGCTTGCTGAGACTCTATGGAATGATTTTCACCTCACACTTGTTGGCACCCTACAGTCTAACAGACGACACATACCTGAAGAGCTGAAGACTACAACTGGCCGCAGTTTACACTCTTCCATCTTTGCTTATACTGACCCTCAGACACAGAGGCCACCAATTACTCTTGCATCAACGCTAGTCCGCGAGAAGCCAAAACGACTGCTGTTGATGCTTTCAACTTATCACTCAGAAGGGGTGTTGAATGAAGACTCAAAAAAGACTAACATAAATCTTTTTTATAATTCTACAAAGGGAGGCGTGGACACCATAGACCAGATGGCAAGACACTACAGCACAAAGAGAGGAACAAGAAGATGGCCTTTGTCCCTCTTCTACACACTCATTGACATAGCAGCAATAAATGCATATTCACTCTTCCTCCTCAACTTTCCGAATTGGAAAAAGAATTTGCTAAACCGCAGAAGAGTTTTTATCACTAACTTAGGTCTCGAACTAATAAGATCTCAAGTAGATAAACGGGCACAAAATTTATATGGATTTCAGAAGCCAGTAATAATGGCAATGGAAAGCATCACACAACGGAAGCTCAGCTGCTCTGTAGAGCCATCATCCTCAACAGCAGAACCAGGAACACGTGGACGGTGCCACCTATGCTGCCAAGAAGCTGCATCTAAAAAGATCAAGTACAACAAGCTGGGAAAGTCAACTGTTACCTGCTCTCAGTGCCACAAACACGTCTGTGGGAAACACTGCAGGAAGACAGTGTTGTGTGAAAAATGTGTTGCAGAATGAGACAGTAAATTTTGTTTGCTTCATGTAGTGTATCGAATTAAAAAAGTCGTTTTTATAAGAAAACACTATTTTGAAACATTATTCCAAAAAATATATAAACTGAATCTCGTGATTTGTTCATTTTATTCCTATTATAATAACATCTTTTATTATCCAGTATACAAAAACAATGTCTAAACATTTTGAATTGTTATTAGAGGTATCAGAAGTAAATAAACTTGATTTATGATAAAATAAATTGTGGTATTCTTTATGGGCCTTTGAGGCCCCCCCGTTGGTATTACATGTAACAAAAAATACGTTGGTAATGTTAGGGTTAAAATTGCTACACCACGAAGATGACGTGCTACAGACGTGAAATTTAACCGACAGGAATAAGATGCTGTGATATGTAAATGATTAGCTTTTCAGATCATTCACACAAGGTTGGCGACGGTGACGACACCTACAGCGTGCTGCAATGAAGAAAGTTTCCAACCGATTTCTCATACACAAACAACAGTTGTCTGGCGTTGCCTGGTGAAACGTTCTTGCGATGCCTCGTGTAAAGACGAGAAATGCGTAACATCATGTTTCCGACTTTGATAAAGGTCGGATTGTAGCCTATTGCGATTGCGGTTTATCGTATCGCGTTGGTCGAGATCCAATGAGTGTTAGCAGAATATGGAATTGGTGGGCTTAGGCGAGTAATACGGAACGCCGTGCTGGATCCCAACGGCCTCGTATCACTAGCAGTCGAAATGACAGGTATCTTATGAGTTGGCTGTAACGGATCGTGCAGCCACGTATCGATCCCTGAGTCAACAGATGGGGACGTTTGCAAGACAACAACCGTCTGCACGAACAGTTCGACGACGTTCGCAGCTGCATGGATTATCAGCTCGGAGACCATGGCTGCGGTTACCCTTGACGCTGCATCACAGACAGGAGTGCCTGCGATGGTGTACTCAACGACGAACCTGGGTGAACGAATGGCAAAACGTCATTTTTTCGAATGAATCCTGGTTCTGCTTACAGCATCATGATGGTCTCATCCGTGTTTGGCGACATCGCGGTGAACGCACATTGGAAGCGTGTATTCGTGGTCGCCATACTGGCGTATCACCTGGCGTGATGGTATCGGGTTGTTCCATTGGTTACACGTCTCGGTCACCTCTTGTTCGTGTTGACGGCACTTTGAACAGTGGACGTTACATTTCAGACGTCCTATGACCCGTGGCTCTACCCTTTATTCGATCCCTGCGAAACCCTACATTTCAGCAGGATAATGCACGACCGCATGTTGCAGGTCCTGTACGAGCCTTTCTGTATACAGAAAATGTTCGACTGCTGCCCTGGGCAGCATGTTCTCCAGATCTCTCACCAATTGAAAACGTCTGATCAATGGTGACCGAGCAACTGGCTCGTCACAATACGCCAGTCACTACTCTTGATGAACTGTGGTATCGTGTTGAAGCCGCATGGGAAGCTGTACCTGTGCACGCCATCCAAGCTCTGTTTCACTCGATGCCCAGGTATATCAAGGCCGTTATTACGACCAGAGTTGGTTGTTCTGGGTACTGATTTCTCAGGATCTATGCACCCAAATTGCCTAAAAATGTAATCACATGTCAATTCTAGTATAATATATTTGTCCAATGAATACCCGTTTATCATATGCATTTCTTCTTGGTGTAGCAATTTTAATGACCAGCAGATAATTGCACTAGGAAAGTCGTGTGAAGCCTTCCTGAGTGACATCACGCCGAATACTGTCCAATTAGCGCGTTAGATCGCCTAAATCTCGTGCTTCTTGGTTGGCTCCATCCACAATAATTTAAAGTGTTCTTAATTAGACAGACATCAGGTGAACTTTCAGACCAAAGCAGGACCTAACAAACACGAAGATGTGTAGTAGAAATTATCTGTGTGTGTGGGCTGGTATTATTTTTCTGAAATGTAAGTCCAGGATGGCTTCCCATGAAGGACAACAAAACAATGCGTAGAATATTGTCCATTTACCATTGCGCTGTAATGGTGCCACGAATGACAACCAAACAGGTCCCACTAATAGCAGAAATGTCGCGCCAGACCGTCACTCCTGATTGTCAGGCTCGTGTTCCAACATTTCTTTGCAGACATGGTCACAGGCCTGGAAGGTCACCGAATGGAGCAGAATTGTCTTCAGCAATGAGTCCCGCTTCGAGCTGAGCCCCGATGACCAATGAAGTGATGTCTGAAGACGCCTCGGATAGCCTGACTGTCGCCCGCCATACGGCCCGACAACCAGGAGTGACGATGGTCTGGGATGCGATTTTGTTTTCATGGCAGGACCCCTTTGGTTTCCGTCCGTCGCACAACGACAATGCGGTACGTATCCAATATTACTAGTGCCGTTTTGTCGGCCGCCATGGCAAGCCATCCTTGGCATACATTTCAGCAATGTAATGCCCGCCCCCAAACGACGAGTGTTTCAACTCCTTACATTCGTGCTTGCTTAACCCTATCTTGGCCAGGATGTCACCGGATCTCTCCACAATTGAGAAAGCTTGGAGCATTACATACAGGGTCCTCTAGACAGGTTGGGATCTCGAAGATTTAATGCGTCAGTTGGACAGAAAAAAAAAGGTTCAAATGGGTCTGAGCACTATGGGACTTAACATCTGAGGTAATCAGTCCCCTAGAACTTAGAACTATTTAAACCTAGCTAACCTAAGGACATCACACACATACATGCCCGAGGCAAGGTTCGAACCTGCGACCGTAACGGTCGCGCAGTTCCAAACTGAAGCGCCTAGAGCCACTCGGCCACTCCGGCCGGCAGTTGGACAGAGATTGGTACGATATCCCTCCGCGCAGGTCCTGTACGGGCCTTTCTGGATACAAAAAATTTTCGACTGCTGCCCTGGCCAGCACATTCTCCAGTGTATCAGTCAGTACCAAGCCGAATAACTGCCAGCACAAGGGCCAGAAGCAGACCACTGCGTTCCTTACTTGCTCAGTTTGAGTGAAGCACCTTCTCTTGGAAAAAAGTCAATTTTTTCCTAGAATTGCAATTATTCGTGTGTGTGTACACGCACATCACATCTACAGATTTGTGATTCTTTGGACAATTCGTTCATGGTGTGTCGTTATCCTCCCCTCTTATGTTGTAGCTGAAGTCCTCCAACAAGCGATGTGCTACCTCTCTTTCGCGTGTAATTTTTCTCTTGGTGTCTGTGACAGTGAAAGCATATACCACTCTTTACAACGAATCCATGTTACTCTTTATATATATATATATATATATAGAGGGTATTACAAAAAGGTACGGCCAAACTTTCACTAAACGTTCCTCACACACAAAGAAAGAAAATATGTTATGCGGACATGTGTCCGGAAACGCTTACTTTCCATGTTAGAGCTCATTTTATTACTTCTCTTCAAATCATATTAATCATGGAATGGAAACACACAGCAACAGAACGTATCAGCGTGACTTCAAACACTTTGTTACAGGAAATGTTCAAAATGTTTTCCGTTAGCGAGGATACATGCATCCACCCTCCGTCGCATGGAATCGCTGATGCGCTGATGCAGCCCTGGAGAATGGCGTATTGTATCACAGCCATCCACAATACGAGCACGAAGAGTCTCTACATTTGGTACCGGGGTTGCGTAGATAAGAGCTTTCAAATGCCCCCATAAATGAAAGTCAAGGGGGTTGAGGTCAGGAGAGCGTGGAGGCCATGGAATTGGTCCGCCTCTACCAATCCATCGGTCACCGAATCTGTTGTTGAGAAGCGTACGAACACTTCGACTGAAATGTGCAGGAGCTCCATCGTCCATGAACCACATGTCAACAAAAGCACCAAAGTCAACATTACCTTCCTTCAATTGGGCCAACTGGCGGTAAATCGAGGAAGTACAGTACATACTGACGAAACTAAAACAAGCTCTAACATGGGACAATAAGGTGGGAATGTGGATCTCACGGAGGTGTGCCAGAGATAAGTACCTGCAGTCGCACTAGCTTCTGTGTCCTCAGTTCCTGGCACGGTAGCAAAGCGTGTTCGGTCAGAGGGTTAGCTGCCCTCTGTAATAAAAAACTGAGTCAACGGCTCAACACTGAACTTGAACGGGTGTCCTAGGACATCCGCACCGAACATATCCAACGAACAATTGCGAACAAAATGAGATCAGCAAAAAAAAAAAAAAAAAAAAAAAAAAAAAAAAAAAAAAAAAAAAAAAAAAAAAGTGGGTACAGCGTCTGTCATGTAAGCAGGAGATCCCAGGTTTGAGTCCCGGTCGGGTCACACATTTTTCAACTCTCCTTGTTGACTTACATCGACGCCTGTATGATGCAGCTATGGGTACCCATTTCATTGTAATTTCATTCCTAATGGGGGACGTACATGAAATACAGGTACGAATATAACCTGTCACCAAATCCACAATTTTCATTTACATAACTGAAATTACGTACAATGGTTAATGGTAGTTCAAGGAATCTACTGAAAGTTTTTTGTAACTTTCATTGAAATTTTGAAAGTTTTTCGTAAATTTTGAATATTTGAACTCACGATTCATATAGGTAAAATTCACTAAGAAAGTTTCTATAAATTGTCTTGTAAATTGTACAGTATAAGCTCTACATTCATATAAGGAAACCCACAGACGGATTTCAATATATTCACATTTAACGAAGTTTTATGTTTAATTATTTTTAATTAAAAAAATACGCATAAAAAGTCTACCTTCTTAAATCAGACTAAGAACAGCCGACCAGTTGCAAAGGATAAAGTAATCTTTACCTAGGTTTCAATAGATATAAATCTATCTTCTTCAGAAGACGGCAGTATTATAACAACATGAAGTGATATGTCCTTATCGTTTAGGCAACATATCACTTCATGTTGTTATAATACTGCCGTCTTCTGAAGAAGATAGATTTATATCTATTGAAACCTAGGTAAAGATTACTTTATCCTTTGCAACTGGTCGGCTGTTCTTAGTCTGATTTACGTGGAACCATTGCTGTAGTGCAGCTATGTTTAATCTACCTTCTTAATTATTTATCTTGGCATTCATGCATGATATTAAATATTCACTCTGTGTACATGTTTCATACGCATAATACAAAATACAAACCAATGATCACAGGCACATCTATTCTAGTTTTGGAGAAAAATGTACCTGAATAACGTAAATAGTAGCTCTGAGAAAATGCCTTTTAAAGTTTTACATGCTTTTTCATTGTCGGTCCCTCCTTCAAAAGCCACCAGATCTATACTCATTGTCCTCATTTCCTTCAACAGTTCTCTTCTGGCTTCTTCTTTTCTGTCTTGTCAGCTTTGCAATGTCTTCAATTGATTTATTGGCTGCAGGTATACGTTGAGTGTCTATCCCCTTCAAGATGTAGCGAGTGAAAACTCCGAGCTTGAAGCCCATTCTCTACAAGACCTTCATCTTCTCTGAGTTCCCACAATTAAAAACAATAACTCCGTCATAAACTGCAATTTTAACTATCTTGTACGACCAAAATGTAGTTCTGGGGGAACGTTTCCATATGAGGGCATTCAGGGACTCATCATAATTCTGCATTTTGCCATGAATACATTTCTTGAGGAGATCGGGGTTGGATAGAACCCTGAATGTCGGCTTAAAGACGTTAAGAATAGATTTACGAAGACTTTCCTTGTGAGTATAAGGAATTCCATCCCTCTGAGCCGGTTTGTAGTGACACTAACTAATTCGGCAAAGATTGTGCATGGGCTGTTCAACTGTGGATATCATATGAAAATATGTTGCCCAAACAGACCGACGCATATCTTCAACGCGTGATAGTTTATCCCCAATATTCTTATCATAATACACTTGAAGGGTATCAATCATCTTCCTCGTTAACCCTTTCTTTCCACTTTGACCTTTTCCGTCTTCCAACTTTTTACCCTTCATCTCAGCCATAACTTTTCGCAATCTTGAGCCAATGTGCTTCTGGACGTGACCTACACTTTCAAGCTTTTCAATAATACATTCTTCACCATATGGTTTGCTGTCACTTATTACCTTCAATGCGCTCGAGTCACCATCACCAAGATAATTTTGATTTCTGACTTCATGCTTAGAAACAGATCTTTCAAAAATTATCTTCATTCCAGCACCTTCCATCGAGCCACTTGATCCATAATCATTCATTCTGCAGCTGTGATTCATCATAAAATTTCAGTTTTCATATTTCTGGTAACAGGACAATTTTGACAGTACTTGCTCATTATTTGCACATCAAGTACTCTACCTACATCAACACTTATCACACTTGAAATACCTTGCAGGGATGTAAGGCCTCTCTTCATAAATGTGCCATCACATGAAACAACCAGATCAGTCTTCACGTGATTACCTTCCTCATCATCCAAAGGATCATTCTGTCATATTGCCTCTGCTATTGCTGCAGATAAATTCTCTTCACAAACTTCGTAAAGTGCCTTCTCCAATTTGTCGTAGAAAATCTAGCACATGGTGCTGGCATATTTATCATTCCACATAGTATATTTCCTCCTTCTCTTCCTACACCAATGCATATTAGACCATATAAAAATCTCATATTCGCCTCATAATACCAGTTATTTGATTTTGATGTTTTAGATGAGATGTCAGAATCACAGTCCCGGCATTAAATATGTACATTACAAACCACGCCCACTCTGTTACCATCATGGAATAATTCCAGATTGTCTGAACCACATGTCTTACATCCTATACATGCACTAGACAACAACTCAATGTCAATCATCCGATATCCAGTGTTGTTTTGACAGTCATCACCATTGTCAGTAATTTTGACACTTGAAATCTTCTGTCGTGAGCTGCTGGGAGAAGGCTCACATGTTTATAATACAGTCTCGTCAGACAACTCGGTACCATTACCGAAATTATTAGCGTGCCTGCAATTTAATAAAGCACGTGAACGCTTCTCGCACATCTTTTTCAAAACTTTTCTTTGTCGTGGCATTATTAAAAATCACAACAAAATACGACGACGAAGTTATCAAAACAACTCAAATAAATACAAGTGTTCGCAACTTTGTAGACAAAGGTTATCGTTGTCTTTTGCTTCCAGCGACAATATCCAAGAGTCACAGATGATACACACAGAGAATATACTACATACATTTCACAGCCGTCTTGATGATTCCGTAATTAATACGAAAACTAATACTAAAGAGTCTCTTTAACCAAGTGTGCGTGGCAGGACGAACACGTTAAGCATTTAATTCTTTTCAGGCACTTAGGTTGCGATTTGGATTGTGAAATTTCAGGAGATTATTCTCATTGAGTTGAGCTAAACGAAATAAAATAAATTTAAAAATGACATTTTTTTCGCATTTTCGTATGGGAACTGGAGAGAAGCAAGTTTTGTCCCTTAGTTATACTTATCATTAGCAACACAAACAGAATACCACTGTTCATGCTCTGATCATAATAATTCGCCTGACGTAGGTACATAAATGGGTAGAGAACAGTGGCATTACGAACATACTTCACATCTATTATGATTACCTATAAACCGCGGTCGCAACATTCGCCAGGCAGATAGTAAATCTTCTATACAGGTAGCCAGTCTTCCATGTATCTGTCGGCTCTGTTGTGTTAGTAACTTCACGAGTTCTTGTTTTCTTTCTTACAGTACTCGTTTGTGACATCCGTTACGTCACTGGTGGTAGTCAAGCCGAACGGTACTTCAGCAGTCAACCTCGAAGACCCCGAGGCACCAAGAGGTAATTGTCTTCCACTGATATGGGTGTATGTTTACAGAAGCAGTCCCTTAAATCCGAAACGACTATTTTCCAGTAAATAGTGTTCATCTGTTTTCTTTTAGCGATTTAAGATCTTTGGTCCTTTTATGCCCCCAAACAAACCAACCAACTATTAGCATCATCACTAGACCTTTTCTGTGTTCAAAAATGGTTCAAATGGCTCGGAGCACTATGGGACTCAACTGCTGTGGTCATCAGTCCCCTAGAACTTAGAACTACTTAAACCTAACTAACCTAAGGACATCACACACACCCATGCCCGAGGCAAGATTCGAACCTGCGACCGCAGCAGCAGCGCGGCTTTCTGTGTTCCATGACGTAAGTGACACAGTGTTAAAGCATTATCTAGCATTCTTCTGCGATACTTATGTATATGTGAAACACTCTACAGACTGAAACTGTTACGTGAAGAGAGTAAAGCACAGTTTGTTTATATTTTACACTAAGAATGTTACCACACATTTATTTATTAGACACAGTAATGGTGGATAACTGCTGCTGCTACGACCGAAAAATGAGTGTGTGAAAGAAGGGAAAGCCGCTTGTCGTAACTAACTAGGGAGTGGTCCAGTCCGACATATCGAAACATACATTGAAAATTTTCACATAGAACGAGTACGCTATCAAAATTTTTGCTGCTAGGAAGCAGTGCAAGCAATTTTAAGAAATGTTAATAGTACTGATTTTTGTTCCACGAGGAATCTTTTATAACGGAGGTTTGCACAGTGCTTCGTGCCTAGCGCACGAATCTGTTAATAAGCAGATGCAGCCGTGGCGAGAGAAAATAGTGACGCACATGGCAAAGTTCAAAGTGCACACACGCGAATTCCAAACACTTAATCCATTCCAAAAACATCTCAAATCATAAATTTTTTGAACAAGTGGCAGGTCATATCGACAGCTGAGCTGTTGTTTGTGTAACTATTACACAAGTGCTTAGCAGAGGAAAGAAAATGGAGACAGTGAACCATGATATTACATTACCGACGAGTTCCATCAATCAGGCCTTTAATTTGTTGACATTAAATATTTTTAATAATGGCTGTTACATATTTCTTACTATAAATTTTCAATGATGTGAAACAGTTCTTTATTTATCTCCTGTAGTAGTCACAAAAATTCGAAGTGTCTATTGGATGACGAAAACAACCATTTTCCTTACACCAGGCACTTCTGATAAAAGAAACATTAACACAATCAGGCACGTCGCAGTCATTACTAGTTTTATTTACATAGAACTTGCATGCAGTAGGAAATGATTAAGGGCATTGTTCTGCGTATTGTGCTATGTAACAGGCATACATAATCAAATTCGTAAAATGTTACGCTGATAAATCTGAAATGACAAAGAGCTACCGGAAATTATATGGATCGACAGTTGTCGGAAGACTGCTTTACAGCCACGGGGAGTGGCCGCGCGGTTTGAGAAGCCATGCCACGAATTACGCGGCCCCTCCCGCTGGAGGTTCGAGTCCACTCTCGGGCATGGGTGGTGTGTTGTCGTAGCATAAGTTAGTTTATGTAGTGTGTAAGTCTAGGGTCTGATGACCTCAGCAGTTTGATCCTTAGAAATTCACACATATGTAACTGCTTTACATTGCCGAAAAATTACTTTGTCGAGAGGTTCAATCACACTAGTAGCTTCCAGTAGAGTTCGAATTTTATAAACAGTGTTTTCATTTTCCTCCAAAAGACAGAAGTGTCATTTTGTCAACGCCAAGAGTCCAACAAAAATAATAAAAGCGGTAAGAAGTCGTTTCAGATGTAAAACAGAAAATAATAGTCTCAAATTTATCCAGTTTGAGGTACGTCAGTTACAAGATTTTTACAAGTAAACAGCCCTTTTCTTAAAAAAAAAATTGGTCCCACCTTACCTTAATGATCCTGAAGACAAACGTAAAGCTGCGGAAACAGGAAACCACTTATCAGTGGTATTGTTGTATACGAATGTGTCGTAGCATTACTGATTGCGCAGGAAATCTGCCCCTTTTCGCTCAGAATACTAATGTGTAGTCTGTACGCAGCTCTGGCACAAAGCCTGATCGATTGTATATATACTAAATATTTTAGGGCATTACAAGAAGCTCCCTTTTCTCGTAGGCTACGTATTTCTCTATAGTATTACTTATTAATGACATATTCTCTACATCCTTACTTGAGGTAAACTTCGTAGTTTTGCACATTTCTTCCCCATATAACTTCCTGAAGCAGTTTAACCACGTCAAAGAATCCTGGAAATCAATAATATTCACCTCACTTGCCATTCAGAGCGCCTAGTCTCATAGATCTCTGTCGCTAATGGTGCACTGACTCTCACGAACACTTCTAAATCTATCGAATAGTCGTCTTTCTTCCGTGCTTGTGTGAGCTTCATTTTGGCACGTATTTCATACTTCATATATTTCTTCCATTTCTATAACTCATGTTCACGCTTTACGAAATGAAACTGGCTTTGCACACTGGTCAAGTTTTAGCGTTTCTTCCCTCCTTCGTTTAACCAAAAAAAATTATATCCTTTACTTTGTCACTGAGAGGTATTAATTTCCATGTTTTTAATTTGTCGTCAGAATCTGTTCTGTTATCACCTTGAACTGTAATTAGCTCAACAATCGTCATTGAGTCACAATTCACTGAATCATCTACGTTATTTTCCGTTTCTTATGATTCCACAATTTCTAACAAAATGCCGACATCATTGGAAAGAATGTTCATGATATTAACTAATCAATAAAAAAAAAGGATCAGATTTCGACTACATATCACACTCTTCACATTTCATCTATTCAAGACTGAAAACATTAATTGAATCCACATTGCTGTGAAACTCTAAAGCCTGGACAGAGATAGATGCTGTAAGGCAGCATATACGAAGAAATAACAAATAAACTTAATTCATCTTTTTTACTTAGCGATACTGAAAAAGTAATTGACAATTATTACGGATGTTAATTGAGTTGAAAATTAGAGCAAACAGAAACTACAAAATTTTGTGAGAGAAACTATCAACGGAAAGTGAAATTCCCTTTACAAATTACGATTGCATTTTGCGGTGTTATCTGTCTACCGACTGCCTTAATAAAGGATACATAAACAGGTGTTGCGCATGCGCTGTCTGCTACTGCTATGGCAAGGATAGACATTTCTCCAGTCACCTGTCGAGCTGCGAATCTGTCAATTCTCAATTTTTTCTTAAAAATATTTGCAGTGTGTCACCATAGCTAAAATTTTGACATTATGTTTCTTTCAGTGTACTTTGTCTGTACAAAAAAATTCAAGGTAGATTTCTAGATGTTGGATTAAACAGTTCCTCAGAGCTCTAGTTACAATTATCATAGTAATAAGAGTTGTTTTATGTCCTGCAAAACAACAGGACTCAGATTATGCAGAGTGAACCTCCTAAGCATAATGTATGCAGATTTATAGCTATATATTTGTACTACATAAATTCATTTAATGTGGGAGTGTGCTGCCAATAGTCTTTAGTATGTATACAAATTTCGAGAAAATTTCTCGTGCAGATAACATTAATATCCGTGTTACACATATTTCCCTACCTTGTATTTATTTCAAAGCAATTAGAATAGGAAACTGTCATATTAGTTTAGATATATTTATTCTATCTTTAAACAACTAGGGTACGTAGATCTCGTCCAGGGATGACAGGTGAGGGGATGGGAGGAGGGGGGGGGGAGGTTGCGTCAGAAATAGTATCCAGCCACCGACAGTCACTAACACTGCCAAAACCACCCTTGTAACAATGCCGATCCCTTAGAGATATGGGAACGGGCAGGAAGAAGAAAGATAAGAATAGAATATCTGTAGACACTGTATAAACGCTTCAGACTTACTAAACGTAACTTTTTCCTTTCTTTCACTTGCTCTTCGAACTGAAGCAACAAGTGGCCTGGTTCTGCTACTGTGATCAGCTTAGGACAGAATATGGATACATTTTAACCATAATTTCTACCGATTTTTCTGTTACACTCGACTTGACAGATGTGTGCAACGAACAGGTTCTGTGATTTTACCCTTTTCTGATGAGTCATGAACAAGTATATCATAAGAGAAATTTACAGGCAATAAATAACTTTTCTTCAGCATTGAGTAATACATTTCCTCTTAGAATTACACAAATACTCTATGACTATCTAATTTATAGTCTCATGTAGTCTTCTAGGCCATCTACGTGCCCACAAATAAGTGAGGTAGGGTTGTTTCATACTAATAGTTCTCTTTCCTATGTGTTAATCAATTTGAGCTCAAGAACTGATTGAAATTCCTCCAAACATTTTGCACTTCTGCTACGTCATCCTCCACCCTACCGTTCATCTGCCACATCTACTTTACTTGCTTTTCGTGTCCAGGAACTAATTAAAATTTTTCAGCCAGTATTGGGTCACGTCCTGGTCTTCTTTCTTGTCCAACCACAAATCGTCGAGGTAGCACCTGTAGAGGCAATTTGGACAGGCCAGGAGATTTTCTATGTCCTGCATAGCACTTATGTGACACTTGTCGTCATCCAAAGCACCAAGACCCCACCAGATTAAGTAAAAACTGGAGTCAGCCGTGTCCTTGTGCTGTTCAGGCTCCTCAATGTTTCCCAGTTTGTTGTGGAGTCGCCAAGCAATACCTTTGCTGGCGGATAGATGACGTGGCCGTATTAAAGAGCTTGTCACGGTTCTCCAGTCGTCCACGCTCCTACTCAGGGCCAAATAGAGGATATCGATAATCGATGGTTTGTCTGAGCCTCTCTGTGAACTCGTGAGGTGTTCTACCGGCAGCTCGGTAAACCTGCTGTTTTATCATGAGCACAACTTTATGTTCTATTCAACTGGTCACTAAACGCATCTTCTCCTCTCTCTCACTGAAACGTAATGAGACAGCGAAGCACTCTGGGCAGAGCGTGCGTAAGATGCCCAAGGCAGACATGTGACAACGAATGATTGGAGCATAAAAATCACGGTTTACAGCATTCTCTGTGTTGGGAAGCACTCCTGATCAGGAACAAGAATGAGTTCAGCATCAGCGAGTCAGTATTATTTCATCCATCTGATATTATTTCACTAGTGTTGGATACAGACTTCAAAAGGGAACGAAGGGAAATGGGACTACATCAATCTAGTTATTATCTATACTGCACATAGCAGTAATACTTATTAATACTTATTACAAATTTTCAAAAATAGCTATATATATATATATATATATATATATATATATATATATATATATATATATATATATATATATATATGTGTGTGTGTGTGTGTGTGTGAGTATATATATATATATATATATATATATATATATATATATATATATATATGTGTGTGTGTGTGTGTGTGTGTGTGAGTCAATCAAGACTACGCTTATTGGTAGTAACTTAACAAGACCTGATTTTTAATGATATTCAGAACAGAAAAATACGACACTCAAGGGAAAAAGTAAGTATCAGGATCTCATTCGAGTATACTAAAGAAATAGTATCCCACATGCTTAAATTGAGTGCAACTTAAAGACGGACTCTGCATATAGAAATATCCTATGTATTGTGTGAATGAGTAGTTATACGAAAGCAACAGATTATTTTGAATACGACTTATTCTCGTAGACTGAAGCGGAGAATGTAGATTTGTACCACGCCAGGATTCGAAAGCGGGTCTTCTGCTCAATAGACAGATGCACTAACCAGTACACCACAATGGCACTGTGGCTTAATGTATCTGCACGGATTACCCTAACACACCTCTCTCCTCATACCAACTTTGAAGATGTATTTTTGCTTACAAACTCTTAGCTAGCAGCTATGCTATGGGGCAATCTCTCTGTTTGTGTAAGCATGAGTTCAGATGGCGAGAATTGTTAACTGGCCCAAAGTTCACTTAGTAAATGATTAACTTCCTACAGGATATGTATTAGTCTAGTAGTTTAGTGAAGCAGCGCAACCATAAAATAATCTCATCAGCGTCCAGCAACACAACATACTTTGTCGTCCCTTGCTCAGACCCTTTTGCTAACTAGCGTACATATAGTTTCAAGTGATCATGATTTATAATTCTCAGTTCCTACTCTCAATTGAGTGGCAGTTTACTGAATCCACTCTGAATCACATTTTCGACGTCTGTGGCATGACAAGATGGCGGCTCATAAACATTTCGCATTAAAATAATGCAAATAGACAGGGAATAGTGCGTCTGGGAAATGAGATCACGACACATGATTTTAATGATGGATATATTGAACATTAAAGAGAGCTGAAATAGCTTACACTCTTGTAGGAATAATCTAATTTATAGGAACCGAGGCAGCCACATTGCGTAAGTTACGGCGAGTCATGTGCAGGATAGAGAATGTTTCAGTCCATTAACTGTTATCATTAATGAACTTAAGCTACTACGGAATGAAATGAAGTTATAAGTGATGCGGTAACGACATTCGTAGCACTTATGAATGCACAACCTCTTCACACCTATTCCACTACAACGAAACAATTGCAGAATACTCTCGGATCGATACGAGTGTATAAAGCCAACTATCCTCACACGAAAAACTATACTGCAGCACTGGCTATAAACTGGACTGATCACATCAGTCACTTTTTTACGTAGAAATAACTGTTTAACACCATGATACACAGTAAGACGAAGGCAATATCCTTCTCCACACTGCGTAGCCTCGAATATAACTCTTCAACGAGATCTGGAACCACTCTAGACATATTAACGCCTAACTCTTTTCGAACAAGAAACCCACAGGTCTTACAACTCGTCAAAGTAGGATATTAACTGTGAGCAAAACGATGCGCCAAAGAATTAAAACTAAAGCAGTGATAAAGAAAGAGCCTTCAAACAGTATTGGATAGATGTACACTGTAACTTATTCGTGCAGGGCTTCAATGTGGTAGTAAAATTCATATTACAATTAAGACAAATTGAACACGCTTTGAGAAAATGAAAGAAGTAACAGCTATCTTTCAACAATTTTCTCACAAAGTAATATTATCTCTTCTCCATCCCAGTTTTGCATAACCATTCAAGCATCTGAGCAGCAATTAATTTTTTTTTTTTTTTTTTTTTTTTTTTTTGCAATGAGAAAAACATGAAATACAGAAAAAGTGCATGCCATGTTTGCTGTCGAAGAATTATCGGGTGAGATCGCTAGTCTCCATAGAGAGAGAGACCTTTTATTTCACAAATGTTTCACTTTAAATACATAAAGCACCAAATGTCATTGTCATATCGAAAAGTCAGGTTTATGGCACACGTTCTCAGTACATAGTAAGTGGCGTCGAATTCTTGCGAACACTTCTGCACAAAATTTAAATGTGGTTCATTACAGTGATGCTGGTGCTTGCTGAAATTCCAGATACATTAAGTACAATTGATATCCAGGATATGTGGGGGTCTTTAGAATAAACAATCGTGTGATTCTAATCACTACTCTAATCAAATTTCATTGTGGCACTCAATGCAGACAGGAAGTCCCAAGACGTGGAAGAGTGCTTATCATCAAAAACAGGATAGATGAAGTCCACATCTTTCTGCTGACTTTCTGGCAAACCATTTCTCTTACGCAGGCACAGATGAACTGCTTGAAAACCGGAAACATTCACACTGCTTTGATTGTGAGTTTGGCGACCAATGGAAGTTGCACAGTTGTTTTGAGACTGCATTCGTGATTATGATCAATACTGTTCAAACCTAAATTTGGTTATCCCAACTTCCAACTGGTGTGGTTCCCATAAGAAACCTAAAGAGAGAGCATACGATAAGTGCATTAATTAGACTATGACAGATAACTGCCACTGAGCACTGTAGCTGTTAACCATTTTCTGGTCGATCAGTACAGGTGTTTGCTCTAATACATACATATAGGACGAGTATCAGGATGCTGATTTTCTTGGTGGATAGAGGCAAATTTAGACAAGGTCTAGACCTTACATGCTTACCCGGTTAGTCACGCAAGAGCATTGGTCACTAAGAGTGAATTCCTACGAGCGTTCGAGAATGATCAGGGTTGGCGATGGTGGGTCCAGCAATGCTTCATGCTAAGCCCTAAATTACACCACATAGTAAGTCGAAGTTATGAGGAAGAAATATTGCCTTATTTACCAACAACACTGCTCTATGGACAAGCAGTCGTAGCAGGGAGTAGCTCTTCCGCTTATCGTGCAGGCGCAGTGGCCTGGACCCCTGGTATGAAGAAGCCAACGTTTCTGATGTTCATTCAGTTCCGGCATGATTGTGTATCCAGCGATCACATGTAAAGATGGCGGCCAGATGGATCGCCGATATATCATGTAGTGAAGGTCATATCCGGCAACATACCCTTGAAGAGCATAAACATATAATAATCCGGGAAAATCTAGGAAATCACAACAACACGTACTCCTTGACTATTTTACGTAATGTCACTCCCCTGACTAGTAACAGCTGGCTGGACATCCGAATCAGAATATTACATCAATCTCGATTCTACTCTCCATTCCTTACTCTGAGCATCTTACTTTAAATTTCAAGCAACCGCAGGCATCTTTCCACATTTTCAGTGGAAAGAATCGCACGGAATGTAAAATACTTTAGAGCCACGACCAGTTTAGTGTCAACGGAAGTCGCATCCTTAGGTTATGTGCAGAAAATTAATAATAATTTTTTTTCCAAAAATCCTTCACAATGGTATGAAGAACAAAGGGATACTGAAAAGCAGTATTACATAGCAATACTTCAAGAATACTCGCAGAAATTCGTTTTTACAAGTCATTGCGAAAGATAAGAGCCATCCCCACACCCCACCCCACTCCCAAATCATCCACACCAAGTTGTAGACAAGTAGGTTGCTAAAAGCGTTAATCCATACCTAACACCATTAGAAACTATAAACAAACACCGTGGATGGAAACCAAACGGCGCGAACAACGTTATAGATTAGTAATGCAAGTAGGCAATATCATTGTATGAAGCGAGTAGACTCGAAGACCCTTACGGCGCCACTAACGTTAAGGTGGTTGAGCGGCGGCAGGCCAGGTAGTACTAACTGCTCTCCAATGAGGAACGTGTTTATAGGTGGCGTTAGAGACGACGGAAATAAATCCTTCTCTATATAAGGCGTGAAGGGTAAGGGTTGCCGTAAATGCCCAGATCAGTGACATAACCAAGGACCAAAACACAATTTCGGACGGAAGTCCCTGGAAACCCAGACGAACAAAGATTCCACAAGCCTAAGACGAAAAATTGTACACAAATCTCTCCAGTAATCATTCACAAAGCATTTAATTGTGAAGTTCGCGAAAATTATCGAAAACTTTCGTTAGAAGCGCTGTCCCAAATTCCACAAGAATCCCAATACTTTCAGTAATCCTTCTTTATATCCTACATCCTCTCACACATGTATCACAAACAAAAGTCCTTAAGTCAACACAAATTTTCCAAAATGTGGAAGATAAATACTTAAATTATTACTGGCATTTGACTGGAGCAATTTAGGAAAACCAAATCAAAATTTAAATCCGGGTGGCCAGATGCAAACCAGAAGAAACATTGGCTATCCCAGATACAAAGATATACGGAGAAATAATAAGCAGCGCGTCCAATAAATGTTACGTCAAACTTTGAGGAATTATAGAGAGAGCCTTGAGGAACAAATCGAGGATAAAGTTTCTCGGCATATTTAGCATCCAGGAATCCAGAGTTGGAAGAGCTGTAGTTTTGCTAAGTTCACTGTTCAAAGCCAGAAATTTCAATTTTGCAAGAAGCTTTACACTCCACGTTACTCGCTAATACTGTCAGTCTCTTGATTAAGCCCATTGGTAGCCCCGTATGACCTACTGCAGCAATATTTTGCTGCTGTAACGTAATGAAATTAGCAACAATCCTTCACACTTCCCTAGTTATCAAGGAGATTGTCTCATGTTGCAGTAGTCAAGGATGGAACTGTAGATCCCACAATACACAAAACGAAAAAGACATTTTTTTCCCAGTCCACTGACTGGTTTGATGAGGCTTGCACCAAACACTGCATCTCGGAGTAGCACTTGCAGCCTAATTCCTCAATTATTTGTTGGATGTATTACAATCTCTGTATTCCTCTATATTTTTTGCCCTCTATAGCTCCCTCTAATGCCATGTAAGTCAATCCCTGAAATCTTAACAGAAGTCCTAACATCCTGCCCCTTCTCTTTGTCAATGTTTTCCACGTATTCCTATCTTCTCCGGTTCTGCGCAGAACCTCCTCATTCCTTAACTTATCAATTTTCAACATTCGTCTGTACCACCACATCAAAAATGCTTCGATTCTCTTCTGTACCGGTTTTCCCACAGTTCATGTTTCACTTCCATACAATGCTGTACAGTGAACGTACATCGCAGAAAACTCTTCCTCAAATTGAGGCATATGTTAGATACAAGTAGAATATCCTAGGCCAGGAATGTCCTTTTTTCCGGTGCTAGTCTGCTTTTGATGTCTTCCTTTCGCCGTACGTCTCAGGTCATTTTGCTGCCTAGGTAGCAGAATTCCGTAACTTTATCTAATTCGTGACCATCCATGTTGATGTTAAGTTTTTCGCTGTTCTCATTTCTACTACTTCTCATTACCTTCGCCTTTCTTCGATTTACTCTATACTGCTCATTCCGTTCAGCAAAAAAATTAATTCTTCTTCACCTTCACTCAGGATAGAAATGTCACCAGCGAATCGTACCACTGATATCCTTTCATCTTGAATTTTTATTCTACTCAAACTTTCTTTTACTTCCATTATTGATTCTTCCATGTACAGATTGAACAGTAGGGGCGAAAGATTACATCCCAGTCTCACACCCTTTTTAAGCCGAACACCTCGTTTTTGGTCGTCCGTTCTTATTATTCCCTTTTGGCTCTTGCGCGTATTGTATACTACCCATCTCTCCCCGTATTTCTCTCAGAATTTCGAACAGCTTGCACCATTTTACATTGTCGAACGCTTCTTCCAGGTCGACAAATACTATGAACGTGCATGTCTTTTTCTTTAGCCTAGCTTCCATTAGCAACAGCAATGTCAGAATTGCCTGTCTTTTGCCTTTACCTATTCTAAACTAAACTGATCCTCATCTTGCATACCCTCAATTTTCTTCTCCATTCTTCTGCATATTATTCTTGTCAGCAACTTGGATGCTTGAACTGCTAACCCGATAGTGCGATAGTTCTCACACTTAATAGCCCTACAGTCTTCGGAACGGTGTGGATAAATTTTATCCGAATGTCAGACGGTATGTGCCAGACTCAAACATTCTATACACCAACGTGAATAGTCGTTTTTTTGCCTCTTCACCCAATGATTTTAGAAATTATGATTCAACGTTATCTATCTCCTCTGCCTTATTTGATCTTAAGGCCTCCAAAGCTCCCTTAAATTCTAATACTGGATGCACTATCTCTTCTAAATCGACTCCTGTACCTTCATCTATCACGTCAGACAAATGTTCCCCTCACAAAGGCCTTCAATGTCCTCTTTCCACCTATCCGCTGTCTCTTCTGCATTTGGCAGTGGAATTCCCATTACGCACTCAATGTTACCACTCTTGCTTTTCATTTCACCGAGGGTTGTTTTGACTTTCCTATATGCTGAGACATTCTTTGCGACAACCATTCCTTTTTCGATTTCTTCATATTTTCCATGCAGCCATTTCGTCATAACTTCCCTACAGTTCCTATTTATTTCATTCATCAGCGACTCGTGTTTCCGTGTTCCTAAATTTCCCTTAGTGTTTTTACGTCCTACTTTCATCGATTAGTTGAAGTATTTCTTCACAATTACCTTCTTCGTATCTATGTTTTTCTTTCCAACTTCAGTGATTGCCCTATTAAGAGATGTCAATTCCTCATGAACGGTACTCCATACTGAGTTTTTACTCATTGCTGTATCTACAGCCCTGGAGAACATCAAGGGTGTCTCGTCATTCCTTAGAACTTCCGTTTTCCACTTCTTTGCATATTAATTCTTCCTAATCTCTTCAGCCTTTTCTTCAACACTACTACGTTGTGATCTGAGTCTATATCAGATCCTGGGTAAGCCCTACAATCCAGTACCTAATTTTGGAATTTCTGCCTGTATCACACCTACTGATCTTGTGATTCGCTATTACTAGACCCAATTTATTGCAGAACTGAATTAGTCTTTCCACTCCCTCATCCCTTGTCCCAAGCCCATATTCTCTTTCTTCTACTCCTTCCTCTAGAACTGCATTCCAGTCTCCAATAACTGTTAGATTTTCATCTCCCTTTACGTACTGTATTACCACTTCAGTATCCTCATATACTTTACCTCTTCATCTTCAGCTTGTAACGTCGGCATGTATACGTGAGTATTGTTGTCGGTGTTCGTTTGCTGTCGATTCTGATAAGAACTACCCTATCACTTAACTGCTCAAGTTTACACATTCTGTGCCCTACCTTCCTTTTCATAACGAATCCCACTCCCGTTATCCCATTTTCTGATGCTGCTGATATTCCCCTATACTGATCTGACCAGAAATATTTGTGTTCTTTCCATTTCACTTCACTGACTCCTACTACATCTAGTTGAGGCTTTGCATTTCCCTTTTCAGGTTTTTTGTTTGTTTCTCTGCACACGTGGACTGGGACAGCGTCCTTGATTAGTAATCAAAACATCCTCGGTCCCGGGTTCATACCCCGCCACAGCTTAAACTTTGATTAATAATCAACATTAGCGGCCGAAGACTTTTGGTGTAAGAAGTCACCCTCATTCTCCCAACGGCCTTGTCATAGAGGACGGAGGAGCAGACAGAGATTTAGGCTACTCTCTTGTGCTAGGGATGGGAAACTGCTTATAAAAGCTGAAGAATCAGCAATGATCAACGGCATGAGAATCCAGGAAGCAATGGAAACCACTACCTTGAAGACTCGTAACATGTACCACTTACTAAAGGTTATAATGCACAGACAGTATTGGGAACAGATAGCTGGTTGAAGCTAGATGTCAATGACAACGACATTCTGAGTTCACACTGGTATGTTTATCGTAAGAATAGGTTAGTCGCCAATGGTGGCGGTATATTTATTGGAGTAAAAAATTCGCTAAAATCTAGTGAGGTTATCACGGATCCCGAATATGAATTAATCTGGGTGAAATATAGTATCAAAGAACGCCGAAATACTGAATTCGGTCTTCCGAAGTTGTTTCACCGCAGAAGATCGTAACACTGTCGCTCCTTTCAATCGTCGTGCGAACGTCGAAATGGCATTTGTTGATATAACCGATCGCGGAACTGAAAAGCAACTACATTCGCTTAGTAGTGGAAGGGCTTCAGGACTAGATGAGATACCTATAAGATTCTATAAAGATTATGAGAAAGAACGTGATCCCCTTCTAGCAGTAATATATCGCAGATCGTTTGAGCAACAAAAGGTACCTAACGACTGGAAAAAAAGGCAAGTCTTTGCCGTTTATAAGGTAGGCTGTAAGACAGATCCACACAATTATAGACCTATATTGTTGACGACAATCTGTTGTTGAATTATGAAACATGTTTTATGCTCAAGAATTATGACGTTCTTGGAAAATGAACATCTCCTCTATAAGAGTCACCATGGATTCAGCAAACAGAGATCCTGCGAAACTCAACTCGCTCTGTTCCTCTATGAGATCCACAGCGCGGTGGACAACAGAGCTCAGGCTGATGCCGTGTTCCTTTGACTTCAGTAAGGCATCTGTGAGCGTCCCGCATTCCCGTTTAATGAAAAACACGCGAGCTTATGGAGTGCTGGAGCAGACTTGCGAATGGATTGAAGACTTTCTTGCAGATAGAACTCAACACGTCGCTCTTAAGGGAATTAAATCGAGAGATGTAAATTAATGCCCGGAGTATCATAGAGAAGTTTCATAGGATCGTTGCTGTTTAAAATATATGTAAATGATCGGATAGAAAGCGTTGGATGCCCTTTAAGGCTGTTCGCAGATGAAGTTTTTACCAAAGTAGCAACGCCAGAAGATAGTAAGAATTTGTAGAACGACATGCAGAGAACTGATGAATGGTGCACACACTGGCAGTTGACGCTGAACGTAAATAAATGTAACATATTGCGCATACATAGAAAGAGAAATCCACTACTGTACAGCAACACTACTGATGACAAACAGCTGGAGACAACGCCTGGCGTAAAATATCTAGGCAGTACTATCCAGAGCGATCTTAAGTGGAATGACCGTGGGACACACAGTGAGAATAGCAGACACCAGACTCATATTCATAGGAAGAACCTAAAGTTAATGTAACTCATCCACGATATAAGTGGCTTATAAGGCGCTTGTTCGCCCGATTCTTGAGTATTGTTCTTCTATCTTGGATCTCCGTCAGTTAGGACTGATAGAGGAGATTGAGATGATTCAACGAAGAGCGGTGCGTTTAGTCACGGGATCGTTTAGCTGGCGAGAGAGCGTTACGGAGACGCTAAACAAACCCCACTGGCAGACGTTACAAGACAGGCGTTGTGCATCACGGAAAGATTTACTATTGAAATTTCGGGACAGGACTTTTCAGGAGGAGTCAGACAACATATTACTTCCACCCACATACATCTCGCGTACTGACCACGAGGAGAAAATCTGAGAAATTAGAGTCAGGCCTACAGACAAGCATTCTTCCCAGGCACTATTCGCGAATGGAACAGGGTTGGAGGGATCAGATAGTGGTACCGAAAGTACACTCCGCCACACAACATTAGGTGGCTTGCGGAGTATGATGCAGATGTAGATGTTGAGTGAAAAGATACCGAGCCGTAATGAATCTAGTAACGTTTCTAAAATCACTAATGAATTTAATTTTTAAAAAGGAAAAATTCAAGCATAACATTAACAAATTGCCTCCAGAACTGTAAGGACTAAATTTCAATAACACAAATGATAGTAAACACCTCAAAACGGCAAAATGCATTCAGTCACTTATTTTTAGTGACGATTATCAAATGGACTAAAACAAATTTTATTTTATTTTATTTTATTTTTTTTTTTTTGGTCATCAGTCTACTGATTGGTTCATCTCAGAGTAGCACTTGTAACCTACGCCCTCAATTATTTGCTTGACGTATTCCAATCTCTGTCTTCCTCTACAGTTTTTGCCCTCTACAGCTCCCTCTAGTCCCATGGAAGTCATACCCTCATGTCTTAGCAGATGTCCTATCATCCTGTCCCTTCCCCTTATCAGTGTTTTCCACATATTCCTTTCCTCTCCGATTCTACGTAGAACCTCCTCATTCCTTACCTTATCAGTCCACCTAATTTTCAACATTCGTCCATAGCACCACATCTCAAATGCTTCGATTCTCTTCTGTTCCGGTTTTCCCACAGTCCATGTTTCACTACCATACAATGCTGTACTCCAGACGTACATCCTCAGAAATTTCTTCCTCAAATTAAGGCCGGTATTTGATATTAGTGGAATTCTCTTGGCCAGAAATGCCCTTTTTTCCATAGCGAGTCTGCTTTTGATGTCCTCTTTGCTCCGTCCGTCATTGGTTATTTTACTGCCTAGGTAGCAGAATTCCTTAACTTCATTGACTTCGTGACCATCAATTCTGATGTTAAGTTTCTCGCTGTTCTCATTTCTACTACTTCTCATTACCTTCGTCTTTCTTCGATTTACTCTCAAACCATACTGTGGACTCATTAGACCATTCCGTTGAGCAGATCATTTAATTCTTCTTCACTCTCACTCAGGATAGCAATGTCATCAGAGAATCGTATCATTGATATCCTTTCACCCTGAATCTTAATCCCACTTCATAACCTGTTATACCATTTTCTGCTGCTGTTGATATTACCCGATACTCATTTGACCAGAAATCCTTGTCTTCCTTCCACTTCACTTCACTGACCCCTACTATATCTAGATTGAGCCTTTGCATTTCCCTTTTCAGATTTTCTAGTTTCCCTTCCACGTTCAAGCTTCTGACATTCCACGCCCCGACTCGTAAAACGTTATCCTGTCGTTGATTATTCAGTCTTTTTCTCATGGTAACGTCCCCCTTGGCAGTCCCCTCCCGGAGATCCGAATGGGGAACTATTCCGAAATCTTTTGCCAATGGAGAGATCATCATGACACTTCTTCAATTACAGGCCACATGTCCTGTGGATACACGTTACGTGTCTTTAATGCAGTGGTTTCCATTGCCTTCTTCATCCTCATGTCGCTGATCATTGCTGATTCTTCCGCCTTTAGGGGCAATTTCCCACCCCTAGGACAAGAGAGTTCCCTGAACCTCTATCTACTCCTCCGCCCTCTTTGACAAGGCCGTTGGCAGAATTTATATTATAAACAGCAAAACATATGATCAAATGAATATGTTTTTGTATCCGGCCTGGGAAGCGGCGCGTGGGTAGGAACGGGAAAAGGTTATACAAGTCGGTACTGCAAGAACGTGGTTTACTGGTGCCAAAACAAGGTGATAATCGATTACATAACTTTGTACGTAGGTGCGATGCTGAAGCGATGTGTCCTGGCTGTCTGCACCTGATCAAATGGGGTGAAGCAGTCGCGGAGATCGTAGACCTCGACAGCACCGGCTAGAGGGTGCTGTCGTCGGTGTCTCTTGTAGAGCCAACCTAGCAGAGAGGACCCACGTTGTGGCATCATAGCTATCGGTACCACATATGTCACAAATATCAACCAAAGACTATTAACAACGTAAGAAAAATGACTGACAAATGTGGCCTACATTTATGATGATAGAGGCGTTGGCTGAGGCAACGCCAATAGCAATAATTCTTCTATCTCTACTAACATAGGACGGCGGCTGCCACTACCATAGTACTATAAACCTTCACAAAAAATTTCAACCGTGGTACACAGGAATCTTTAACTAGACCACAGTTAACAAGAGATACAATCGCCTATCCTGTAACACAGAGACAACCCGTTAATTATTTAGTAAAAATGAAACATACTACAAATGCAGAAAAGTACGAACGTTATGCAGGAAACTTCGACTTGACAAATGAGGCACAAAATTTTTCTTTAGTTTTGTTTTAGATGCAAAAATTTCTGTAAACAGCTCGAGGTCGTGATACCCGGCACCACAATGGACACAAACTGCTTTCAACTTCAGTAGCAGAGGACACGCCAAATACTTAGCGTCGTGCCGAAGTAGCTTTTAACGAGCAACGTCCACGGCCGCGACCAACACTCGGTCCCGCCAAACCCGCACTGAGCGAAGGCGGTTTGGTGCTGATGTTGAGTGGAAAGGTACTGAGCCATAATGAATTTAACGCCATAATGAATCTTGCCAACGGACTGCAGCAGACGCTTGGCCGCAACACGCCACCTCACTTGCGCACCTCGCCGTCCGTGTCATACTCTCCAGGTTGCCGCAGCGCTTTACCACCTTTTCCTCCGACCTGCCTTCTATCGGCGACAGTAACGCTCTATGCGCTCTTGCGGCCAGAGGGATTCCTAGTCAGCGGGAAGTTCGCGAAATTAAAAGCGGGCCATCGGCACAGGTACCAGAGAGGCAGTTCTGACGTTGCGGTTGATAGTGGCAGTAAGTTGGTTCAAATGGCTCTGAGCACTATGAGACTTAACTTCTGAGGTCATCAGTCCCCTAGAACTTAGAACTACTTAAACCTAACTAACCTAAGGACATCACACACATCCATGCCCGATGCAAGATTCGAACCTGCGACCGTAGCGGTCGCGCGGTTCCAGACTGTAGCGCCTAGAACCGCTCGGCCGCTAGGGCCGGCATGTGGAAGTAAGACTAAAGAAAAATCACGACACGTTCATAGGATTTGCCGACCTGGAAAAAGCATTCGACTATGTAAAAATGCTGCAAGATGTTCGAAATTCTGAGAGAAACGCGGGTAAGGTATACAGAGAGACGGGTAATGTAAAATATGTACAAGAGCCAAAACTAAATAATAAGAGTGGACGATCAAGAACGAAATGCTTGGATTAAAAGTGGTGTAATACAGGGATTTAGTCTTTCGCCCCTACTGTTCAATCTTCATATACAAGAAGTAATGAAGGAAATAAAAGAAATGTTCAGGAGCGGGTTTAAAATTCGAGGATATCAGTGACGCAATTTGCTGACGACATTGCAATCCTGAGTGAAAGTGAAAAAGAATTACATGATCTGCTGAATGTAATGAACAATATAACGAGTACAGAGTAAATCGAAGAAAGACAAATGTAACGAGAAGTAGCAGAAATGAGAATAGCTGTAAACTTAACATCAAGACTGATCGTCACGAAGTCGATGAAGTTAAGGAATTCTGCTACCTAGACAGCAAAATTAACAATGACGGACAGAACAAGAAGGACATCTAAACCAGACTAGCAATGCAAATAGGGCATCCTTGGCCATCAGAAGTCTACTTGTATCAAACACAGGCCTTAATTCGAGGAAGAAATTTCTGAGAATATACGTCTGTACTATAGCATTGTATGGTAAACAGGGACTGTGAGAAGAGTGGAACACAAGAGAATCAAAGCATTTGAGATGTGGGGCTGCAAACGAATATGGAAAAGTAGATGAACTGATAAGGTAAGGAATGAGGAAGTTCTGCGCTAAATCAGAGAGGAAGGGATGGTAGGATATCTGTTAAGACATCAGGGAATTACTTCAATGATACAGAGGCAGCTGTAGAGAGTGCGTACGTGTATTTGTGTATTTGTGTGTGTGTGTGTGTGTGTGTGTGTGTGTGTGTGTGTGTGTGTGTGTGTGTGTGAGAGAGAGAGAGAGAGAGAGAGAGAGAGAGAGAGAGTGAAAATGGTTTACTTACTCTCATAGGTTGTCATAAGCAAGCCCTGATGTTTCGGAGATACGTAAAAAGAAACATGTAATGGCCACGAAAATGTTTCTAACACTATCTGACAGTTATAACATATTAACACACCACTCATTTTCTTATGGGTAAGGGCGCCAGGTCAATCATGGCCCCCACGTTTCAAAATAAGAGAGGTACATAAGTAAATAATTTCGTGACAGCAATAAGTGATACTAAAATTTCTTGGATTTTCACTTACACCAATCGGTAGAGCAGTGGGGATGTTTCTCGAAAGATGTATTCAGCAGTTCTTAGTAAATGCAACAAATTATCAGCCGAAAAAACATTCAGTAGAGATGTGGCACCACTCCCACAAGAAATAATAATAATCCTGTGACGCAGAGATACCACAAGTAAAACACCACAAGAAACTTACGCCACTTGCCTTAATTCCTGAAAAACTGTGTTTTAAGGAAGCTGTGATGAATTCTATCATCAACTTCCAACGATCCTGCAACAGAGTGACTTTAACCTCAGTCATTATTTTGCTTAACCACAGGTCGAGAGGGCGGCAAACTCTTTTAAAAACATTGAAGTAAAACGTGAATATATGGAGAGATCTGCCCTCTAAATCATTTTCCAACACTTGTTGGTAATAATCATCTGCATTATTTCTCATAAACGAGAGCGTGAATTACGATCTTTTGGAAAAAATGCTTTTCATACCAATAATTCCAAGACCAAGCTTCTGTTTTCGGAACAGTAATTCAATGACATTCACCAAACAAAATTTCACAGCTCGTAATCTTCAACATGAATGAACTGAAGAAAAATTCTTATGTGATATCCATTATTGGACATGTCCGAAAGAACAAATGCAATTTCGATCCCTCACCCATTATTAGTCAAGGAAAACACAAAGAAATTAATAATATTAGCTGCCCGTCCGTATGCACATAATCCTCGGACTCGTTCGGGAATCGGCGAAATGTTGCGAGTAATGAGGATAATAGGTAAGTGGCACATCGGTAGTGTGTGAGTAAGTTGAGAGTTAGGGTCTGACGGGAGACTTGCTACAAATAGTTTGCACAGCTGCGATGAATACTGTGACCCGATGGCGCTGTGGTTCGAATCCCAATCCGACACAAATTTTCAACTTCTGTACCTGATTTAAATCAGTACCCATGGGAAGCCAATGTCATTAATTTCTTCGTGTACAGAACACAAAATAGAATCAAACGAGCTTAGAAATGACGCAGTAACCCGTCTCGAAAAACTTAATACTTCGAAATCTCTTGAAGAATACACCAGTGCATGTGAATACCCGGAAATATAAAGGCGTGCGGAATGATACAGAGGTAGACCAAACTCATCTTAAAGTGTGGAACAGAGTCCGGGCACAGTACATAAGCTAGCACGATATTATCTGGTAATATTGCATTTCGTACGGACTCCTGATACCATGCCGTCCGTCAAACTAAAGTAGTTTCATCGCAACAGCATGCTCCTTCAAACAGAGCTCCATATCCAGGCACGTCTTAACACTTCGAGGTACTGTACCCAAAACTCTTTGCTACCAGAGTGGCTGACTTCCTTTCGGACAAACAAGCACATGGAGTTCTCATCCGGCAAAGCGCGCAACGGAGCGATGGACAACTGCAAGCGAAAGACTGTATCCGATACTGTGGCTGATGAAAATGTTTACGAAAGTGTCTGAGCCGTTACGTGTTGAAGATGGTGAAGTTGTATAGTAATTACAACGTATTTCGGAAAGGGCAAAATGGACTTCAGAAAATCAAAGAGCCCGCTAGTAGCCACATTTCAAATGCAACATATCTTGTCGTGTTTCAGCAACGCCGCCTGTGGCTTTCTCGCACCCTGGACACCGAGGACGTCACGGGTATAGAGGAATGATGGCTGCGTGGGAAGGATACCACGCAGTGATGGCCAAGCGTAAGAGCAGCACTCAGGAATTACTTGTAATAAGAATCGAGATGCAACAATACATTCGTATTTTTACATCTCAAAAAGAGACCACTGTTTCTTCTCAATAGCACTTAGTGTTCACTAATAGATTTGAGTGCCATGTGAAGTCGTTGCTCGTCTTGGTCAGAGTCGTGAAGTACCGTGGCTGCCGTCATTCGATTCTTAATTTCATCAAATGTTACATCGGTGCTAGAGGAGGTTCTTGGTTCACTTTATAGGAAATACAAAAAGTTAGTTATATGTGGTGACTTCAATATTAATTGTATAAGTGACTGTGCAAGGAAGAAGATGCTGGTAGACCTCTTTAATACATATAATCTTATGCAAACCGTATTCTTTACAACGAGAGTGTAAGGGAACAGTAGAACAACCATAGACAACATTTTTGTTCATTCCTCATTACTAGAAGGGCATTCTGTTAGCAAAAAGGTGAATGGCCTTTCAGATCATGATGCACAAATTTTAACTTTAAAAGATTTTTGTGCTGCAACACGTGTTAAATATAGTCATCAGCTGTTCAGGAAAGCTGATCCAGTTGCTGTAGAGACCTTTGTAAACCTTATAAAGGAACAAGAGTGGCAAGATGTTTATAGCGCTGATACAGTAGACGATAAATACAATGCTTTTCTCAAGACAACTATCATGCTCTTTGAAAGTTGCTTTCTGTTAGAACGTTTAAAACAGGGTACTTGCACAAACAGGCCGCCTGGGTGGCTGACTAGAGGGATAAGAATATCTAGTAGAACAAAGTGGCAATTATACCAAAACGTTAGAAACAGTCAAAATCTAAATGCAGCAGCCCATTGCAAACAGTATTGTAAGGTGCTTAAAAATGTTATTAGGAAGGCAAAAAGTATGTGGTATGCAGATAGAATAGCTAAGTCTCAGGATTAAATTAAAACAATGTGGTCAGTCGTAAAGGAAGTTACTGGTCTGCAGAGACAGGTCGAGGATACAGAATCAGTGCGTAGTGGGAATGTCCGTGTTACTGATAAGTGGCATATATGTACAGTATTTAATAATCACTCTCTGAATATAGCAGGTGAACTAAATAGAAACCTAGTCCCAACGGGGAATCATATAGCTCTCTTAGAAAAAAGTGTTCCGAGACTATTACCTGAAATGCTCCTCCATGATACTGACAAGAGGGAAATTGAGTTAATAATTAAATCACTAAATACCAAGAACTCTCATGGATATGACGGGGTATCTAGCAGAATACTGAAGTATTGTTCTATGTATGTTAACCCAGTTCTCAGCCATATCTGTAACTTTTCCTTTAGGAGTGGTCGGTTTCCTGACCGATTAAAGTACTTGGTATTGAAGCCACTTTATAAAAAGGGAGACATTGATAAAGTTGACAATTTTAGACCTATTTCTATGCCATCGGTGTTTGCTAAAGTTATCGAGAAGGTTGTATATACAAGGTTACTGGAGCATTTAAATTCACATAATTTGCTGTCAAATGTTCAATTTGGTTTTAGAAATGGCTTAACAACTGAAAATGCTATATTCTCTTTACTCTGTGAGGTTTTGGAAGGATTAAATAAAAGCTTGCGAACGCTAGGTGTTTTCTTTGATTTGACGAAGGCTTTTGACTGTGTTGATCACAAAATATTACTGCAGAAGTTGGACCATTATGGAGTAAGGGGAGTAGCTTGCAATTGGTTCGCCTCTTACTTTAAGAACAGAAAGCAGAGGATAATTCTCCGCATTATTGAGAGTGGTAGTGGTGTTCCGTCCCAATGGGGCACTGTTAAGTGGGGCGTTCCCCAAGGGTCGGTGCTGGGGCCACTGCTGTTTCTTATTTATATAAATGATATGCCATCTAGTATTACAGGTGATTCAAAAATATTTCTGTTTGCTGATGACACCAGCTTGATAGTGAAGGATCTTGTGTGTAATATTGAAACAGTAACAAATAATGTACTTCATGAAATAAGTTCGTGGCTTGTGGAAAATAATTTGATGCTAAATCACAGTAAGACTCAGTTTTTACAGTTTCTAACTCACAATTCAACAAGAACCGATATTTAGATCAGACAGAATAGGCATATTATAAGCGAGACGGAACAGTTCAAGTTCCTAGGTGTTCGGGTAGATAGTAAGCTGTTGTGGAAAGCCCATGTCCAGGATCTTGTTCAGAAGCTAAATGCTGCTTTATTTACCATTAGAACACTATCTGAAATAAGTGACACTTCAACACGAAAAGTAGTCTACTTCGCATATTTTCATACGCTTATGTCGTCTGGTATTATTGTTTGGGGTAATTCTTCTGATTCAAAAACGGTATTTTTTGGCTCAAAAACGGGCTGTTCGAGCTATATGTGGTGTAAGTTCGAGAACGTCTTGACGACCCCTGTTCAAAAATCTGGGAATTCTGACATTGTCCTCACAGTATATATTTTCTTTAATGTCGTTTGTTGTTAGCAATATTAGCCTACTCCCAAGAGTTAGCAGCTTTCACTCAGTTAATACTAGGCAGAAATCAAATCTGCATGTAGAATGCACTTCCTTGACTCTTGTGCAGAAAGGAGTGCAGTATTCTGCTGCATCCATTTTCATATAAGCTACCACAAGAAATCAAAAATTTTAGCAGTAGCCCAAACTCTTTTAAGTCTAAACTGAAGAGTTTCCTCATGGCTCACTCCTTCTATTCTGTCGAGGAGCTCCTGGAAGAGCTAAAAAATTAAGCAAATTCCAGTGTTACATTGTTGATTTTCTTCATTTAAACTTACGACTTGTCACCTGAATATGTTTTTTTATATTTCATTTTATCTGTTTCTAGTATCGTGTTATAATTTCATGTATTGACTCGTTCCATGACCATGGAGACTTCTCCTTAATTTGGTCCCACGGAACAATAAATAAACAAATAAAATAAAAATAATTGAGGGTAACTGATCAAAAATGGTTCAGATGGCTCTGAGCACTATTGGACTCAACTGCTGTGGTCATAAGTCCCCTAGAACTTAGAACTACTTACACCTAACTAACTTAAGGACATCACACACATTCATGCCCGAGGCAGGATTCGAATCTGCGTCCGTAGCGGTCGCGCGGTTCCGGACTGTAGCGCCTAGAACCGCTCGGCCACTCCAACTGGCGGTAACTGATGAACAACATGCTGCTTCTTTGTGTGAACTAAATGTAACGATATACTTGGCCTCGCCAACATGGGCGTGAAACGTTCTTTGGCCTCACCAGCATGAGCGTGAAACTTTCTCGAAAATTTAAAAGTGCAAACACATTATTTAGCTCCGTCTACAGTATGAGATGACGGAAAGAGATCTTGCATCTGGCGGGCTAGCAAATTCACTTCCCTCACTTCTTTGTAAGAGGGCCGATTTCGATTCCAAGTTGCAGACAAGAAAAGGCTAGCCTTCACCATGATGCTCAGGTTTATGCACTGAAAAAAGTATTAGAAAGTGTAATATTATATTTTTTACTACTGGAATATAAAAGCAGTAATCTGTAGGATCTTTTATATGAATGCGTGGGGTCACTTCTTTCGAACATGGCCTTTTTTATCTTTATTTATTCGTTAATTTTTTGGTTAAACCTTACCACTTGCTACTCAAAAAAGAAAGAAACCAAATGGGCTATAACCCTATATCGTTTCCACCGCTTAGAAAAGGAAGGAAAAAACACCCAACCGTATCGAGTCGTGGCCTGTAACAGTTTTTTGCTATTTCTAATGAATTAAACAAAAAAACAAGACAAACAGGACGACAGAAAATTAAAAAAATACGTCTGACAATCCACCTGAAGAGGGTTCATGAGGAAAATACACTTTTTTGTTGTTTTCGTTTCTTTCTTTTCTGTCAAGCTTACCAAATACAAGGTACCGAGAATGAAACATTCGAACAGAAAAGGGACTCTACATTTTCAATTCCTTGATGATTAAATACCAGACACAGCATTTTCGCAAAAAGTTCACGATAATGTGACATCCTCGTAAAAGGCACAAGGGCCCCGGTCATGCCTGCTCCCATCGCATAATGCACATAATGAAGTGGCTTGTCGTGCATTATGTTCATTACGTCGATAACCTTCTCCTCACCAACGTTCGACTTTTCCTCATTAGCCACGAGAGTGATCGCTTTATCAAGCAGAAATCTATAGATATCATACGTGAATCCTGGTACCTATTTTGACTGGAATTGCTCAGTTGCCCTGAAGATGGCACAGTAAATCGCTTAAAATGGTAGCCAAATAAAATAACAGTTTAGAAATTAGATAGTTGAAAGGCGTTTGATTTGGCAGTCTGTAAAATCTCTCTTCTCTACAAAAAGAAGATTTCAGACCAGGGAGGCGTCATTCTCACACTAAGCACATTCATGTTTCGGCAAACAACGTCTACTTCGATGGGGCTACAGTCCCTCATTTACGGAGAGATGTAATCTTTCCAGGCTGACCATATCCAGTTCCTACAAACAGGCCGTTAAGCTTCCTAGACAGTCATGTCTATGTAGTATTTGTTTTTTTGCTGCCGGCTAAAGGACCCTGGTGACTTCCTTGCGTCAGGGTGGGTAGAGTCTTCCCTCGACTAAACTCATGCAACAACCGCTCTGGCCATCTCGTTCCAGCTTGTAACATGAGAATGATTGGTGTTTTATGACCTTACTACCATTTGCACAAAAGCACAGATTCCAGCGGTCTGCTTAAATGGCTTCGTCGACCCACTTTTCGCCAACTGTCCACCTTCGGGATCGGCTGTCGCTCGGTCTAGTAACATATTTTGCGAACCGGTGCTCTCCTGATCCACTCCTAAGTGGAAAGAGAGGAATGTCTTGGCCTGAAGTCACTCTGTAGGTACAATCCACTGAGCGCTGCTTTCCTTAATCAATCACACATTCAGGTCACTGGACTCAGCATTTGTGCTCCCCCCCCCGCAGTCCATCTCCCGTTATCTGTCGCCACCACTGCAGCCCCTCAGGTACAAGTTCTCTACAGCCTTCACATGCAGATATATGAACATTCTGGCCACAGTTTCCTGATGTGAAAAAAGTCGTAAATCACATATATCAAGTGTAGTACTGGGGAACACCGAGTTCGTAGACCTAAAATATGAATATTAATCTGACTGTCTGTTTTTAAAGAGAAATAGTGCCGTACCACCTCTCTAACGCCCCGTAATCCAATAATTTCTGCATGAGGAGTGTCCCACTTCAATAAAGAAGTTACTGTGACACAAATCAGAAGAAATTATGACACTGTAATTGGGTTTTGAGAATGACGCGCAGGACGATAACAGCTTTGCCAAATAGAAATAAAAATAAAACTCACCCTGTCTTGACCCCATTCAACAAAAGGTTATACACACATTCACTGCTGAATGCCTGCAAGAGTTATGAGATTTTCTGGGTGTCAGAATTGTTCCTGTAGACCCTCAGGGCTTCGACATACATCCCTGACCATAAATACAATGACTGAACCGTTAAAAATATCATGAAGACAGTTAACTAATCCATTTACAACGAAGCTGAGGTCAGAGGTGATTGGTTTCCCTAACCACAATACAACATCGTTGAGCGTTGAGCAGAGATTTTGTGATTCACAGTGATTCAATCCAAGTATTGAGGAAATCTAGTTCATTTCGAAGAACATAATAAATGGGGTAACAGAAAACAAAATTTAAATGATTTGTCTAACAAAGTCCCACTTTACACAAATGACAAAGTCAAAACAAAAACACGAGTCAGTTTCAAAAAATGGTTTGAATGTTAATGTATTTGTTGTGTGTGATTCTTCATTAATCTTAGCTCTTAGAGGAGTGTGACCTTGTACCCTAGTAGACATCTAAAAGTGGTGTTGTCCCTCATGACAAAAACATAGTAAGAAAGAAAAGTTAAAAGAATACATATAACCTACTAAAATAAATACAGCTAGGCACACAAAAATGACAAATAAAAAACACAAACATATTTCAGGTCTCCTACTGCTCCCTTCTCAAGGTTCTTAGGGAGCCCAAAAATTAACTTTTTTCAAATAAACACAGCATTACACTCAAGAGGTGTGTGAGATATTGGATGTCGGAGGCGCAGTGCATGAGTTGGTGGTAAGACAAGGGTCATCCCCTTACCCTTCCATCATCTGTGGTGGCAACGGTGTTTGTGGCAGGACCTGGCTACAGTATACAGCAGCAACAGGAAGGCATCTGGACTATTGACAGACCATAATCATTGGCACATGTTTTAGAGCTGCCTTTTTATAGTAAATATCTACAGAAGCACATATAGAGAGAATCATTACGTAAATATGAACTGATGGTCTTTAAACTTTACAGTATTCTTAATGGAAAGAAGAGCCTTATTGCTTTCTTTCATTTAAATAATGTTCCGATCGTCGATACTTAATCTCTCATCTAATACAGATAAACTAATCATTTCCATTTGCGAAGCCATGTTGCTGCTGTGTATGTCAGTGTTATTGTAGTTTCCCAACACTTTTCATGCACCCCAATGGGCTAAGCACTCACAGCTGGCACATTCATACTGCAAGCATTCTCACACCATGCAACACTTACGTGTAATTATTCTATCCATTTCCAAGTTTAGCTGAATTTAACCCTTCCTACTTTACGCTACTCTCGACTTTGGTACGTCTCCTGATGTTAACTTATTGGATGATGGAGCTTATGTGGCTATCTGGCGCAGAATCTGGGTCCAGTGCTGTTCACTGCCATCTGTACACTCCTCTCTGTGCTGTCATCATATATCAAACATCTACACGAATTAACCATTCCCTCTGAAACTGACCAATAGCTCTCAAAAATCGATGTACAGGTCATCAATTAACAGCTGCTGGAATGAAATAATGTTTAGTGCAGGAAGATTTATATCTTCCGTGTTCATCTGTTCCCATTCGACGTATCCTTCCTATCCATCTATAAACGCACTATCCTGACTCGCACTCCAAGCCCTCAAGTCACGTAATAGAAAAATTTCCCTGTAATGGATCTCTTGTGCTGGCGATCCACAATCGAAATACCACAAGGCAAACATCATTGCAGTACTTGCGATACTCCATAGGCGCAAGTCACAGACGAAAAAGTACCACCAGCCAAAAATATGGAACCATAGGTGGTTACCTAGAAGTGTAACCACACTTGAAATCCACTAACGACAACACGTACCACAACTGGTGATATCCCTAATCGAACCACAGTGATAAAAATAACCATACTCTAACGTCAGTACGTCTCTAGAGTGGGCGACTCATGTTCATCTCTCAAGATATCCTCATCGGTATCGGTGGCATGATTCAGTTCACGCCAAGATCGACTATCGGATCACAAATCAACTTCTGTGGCACCACTATCGCCTCCTCACTCTGAATGGTGGACTAGACCTTGGGTACGCTCCTCCGGCAAAGGACAAATTATCGACTGAAGAAATGAAACCATTCATTCCAAGACGAATTCTGAGAAGAATTGTGTCTCTAAGACATGTGTAAATATTTTTGAATCAAAAATGCAGTTTTCACCTTGTCGCAACGCATACTTTTGCCGTTGCTTCACAAGCTGCTAATTCAGCAGTGTTCAAGTGTTGAACAACCAGTTTTGTCATAATTCCAAGACGTTTCTGCCAAGAAATCGGCCCAATCCCGTCCACGAAATAATTTTCTGGCTATGAGACATGAGAGAATACCAGTACGTCATAAATTTGCCGTAAATTATCAAAGTGGAAACGCTGGACAGAAGACTACGAACGGGGCACTTATTGATGTCACAGTAGAAGATCTTATCCGCTAATTATAATAATAAATCTCTCAAGAAGTGTAAGTGCAAACAAGTAAAGAACAATATACTAAATGACGGCATAAAATACTCGGTAACAAATGAAATCTAACTTTAACTTCATGGAATAACTGTACAAGTTTTATTCTATGAAAGGTTTCACTAGGCGGATTTGGTGAATCCCTAAGGACTTCTTGGATTTCAGTGTTTCGAGTTCCACCGCGTTTGGATGAGGTAGTCCACAAACCCGAAAAGGTCCAATATAGAGTGATTAAAACTTGTGGCATAGATGCTTTTGCTTATTCGGTAGCCGGAAGATTCTGCTGAGTACTTTTTGTCCAATCTGAAACTCTTGTTTCCTAGCTTACCTGTCTCTTCGTACGTGCCACCCTCAGACGTCTGAGAGCCAGTTCTAGAATATTTTTATGTTGGTTCCGGGTTCACGGTGGAACGTCTATTTACTCGCGAATCTGGTCTTGGGGCTGCCAATTTTTAGGACTATTACTGGTGCTATTCTTGTCAGTCCGTGTGATAACTCTTTCACTGCGTCCTGGAAATCATCTAAGAAAGTATCCCAGGTTACGTGCAATCTCGCAAATTAGATGCGGAAAAGATTTCCAAGGCTTTTCATTATGGAAGAAACGATTGGGGATGCCTTGCGAATGCATAAATTAGTGGTGTCCTGTGCCGTATCAACATGGCCTTCCATTTGTTTGGGCTAAACTGAGGTCCATTGTCGGAGATGATTCTGCGCATATGTCCCACTTGTGACAGGATATCCTTGCAAAAAGCCTTGCTCACAGTTTCCGCGGTAGCTTTCTTCAGTAGCGCCAGTGCGACGTATTTATACGTTAGCTCCATGACAAATCGTACGTGGCGGTAGTCCTGCTCGTGCATTAAAAGCCGCGCGGGATAGCCGTGCCAGGGGCCCTGTCGCGATTCTAGAGGCTCCCCCCGTCGGAGGTTCGAGTCTTCCCTCGGGCATGGGTGTGTGTGTGTTGTCCTTCGCGTAAGTTAGTTTAAGTTAGATGAAGTAGTGCGTAAGCCTAGGGACCGATGATCTCAGCAGCTTGGTCCCATAGTGATAACCACAAATTTCCAAATTTCGTGCAAGAGAGAGCCGACATGAGGTCTGTGGCGGCCACATGCTTTAATTTGATCGGAATAATAAGGTACTATGGTGCCTGCATTCTGACTGTTGTGTGTTTCGATTTCTTTTATATCCTTACACACCGCCAGTTCGCTTCTCCCCACCTTCCTATATCTTTGAAATAGCGCAGTGCGTGTAGCTTCAAATACTAACTTGTGGCACCGAAGTGGACGTAACTCAAGTTTGCGTGCCATAGAACTTTATTTACGATTTTATTAGTTGTGCTGACGCGCCACAATGTATGTTCCTCTTCGCCACGGTAGAAAAGCACCCCTGTACCTAACAAATAGAACGGCGTAATTTCTGTTTCTGCCCGGTCCTTGACTCTCCCCATCAAGACTGACAGAGCTAGGTCTTTCTCCTGTTCCTTCCTGATGTCTTTCAAGCTCGCGGTCACATAACTTTCAATGCTACGTTATATGTGATCCTCCTGCAATGGATTTACACTGTTTCTCTCCAGTCTAATAGGTGATTGTGACAACGTATCAGCAATGACGTTCTCTTTCTGAGGTACGAGAGTGATTGTAAAATGAAATTCTTGTAATGCGAGAGCCCAACATCTTATCAGGCTTTTACTGCGGAGTGTTGCTGTGAGAGGAAGCTTTTTGGTTGTTGTAAACTATCGTTTCTCGACCATGCAAGAAGAATCTGAATTTCTCAAAGCCACAGACCACCGCCAGTGTTTCCAACTCGGTGACTGAGTTGCTTTTCTTGCATTTGCTCATGACACGGCTTCCGAAAGCTATGGTTTTGTGTACCATATCACCACCTCCTTTGACCTCTGTAAGATCATAACCCCCAGACCAGAATAGGAATTGTCCATGGTCATACAAAATCATCTTCTGAATTGGGGTGAGACAGGATAGGCACACTAACGATCTCGTTTTAGAGGGTTCCAAATTTATTCTCAGCCGCATCGTCTCAAACTCACGCAGACTTTTTTCCAGTAAGTTGGCAAGTCTTAGTGTTTCCAACTATTTTATATGTGTATAAACCTCTTGTAGAAACTGACAATACCAAGAAACTCACGGAGTGGTTTCTGTGTTGTTGGGATGGGAATTTCCGTATGACTTCTAGTTTTTCTGTATCCGGGGAGTATCCCTCTGCCGTAATAATGTGGCCCATGAATTTGACTTTGGACCTCCCGATACATGATTTGGCTATATTTGCAGTAACACCACACTCTCTGAAGATACGGAGGATTTCCCCAAACAAATGTGTTTCCTCCTTTTCGACTCCGCAATCAGTAGGTCATTCACAAAGCCGATGATTTTTCGCTTAGTAAAGTCACAAAGGATTCTGTCTAGTCCCCAAATGAAAGTAGCCAAAGAGACATACAAACCAAATAGTAACCGCTCTAATTGATAGCGTTTAAAGAACCTAAGACTTGCTCTGTATTTTCGGGGTCGGGTCCGAGGGCTATTTGCCAGAAGCTCTATCTTGAATCGATCGAGAAAAAGACAATGACTCCGTGGAAATTTTGTAGCAGCTCCTCTAGCTTTTCGAGTATATCTGATTCCGGTTCATCTATTATGTTGATTTGGCACGAATCTAGCACCAAGTGAATTGTGCCGTCTTGTTCCCCAACCAGAGTAATCGTATTATCCTTCGTGGAGGTCGCTGGTTCTATATCATCGTCCAGCATTTGCTTAATTTTCAAGTAGACTTTCTGCCGATGTGCGAATGGTATCGTACAGGGAGGAACAAAATATTAGTTGTGATCCTGTAACCGGAACGCATATTCCAAGTTTCTAATAGCACCTATCTTTGGCAAGAATACATCTGCGCTCTCTCTTAACTGACTCTCTAAATCCTCCTTGCTGCGCTTTGGATCATCGTGAAGATTGCTCAACATGCAGTCTATTGCACTAAGCTCCTCTTGTGTCATCGGTCTTCTTCCGCATCGACGTGGTGGTCCAGTATTTGTCCAATAATAAGTAGTGAAATTAAATTTATTGCTATAAGAATAGCCAGATGTCCATTTGGAAAGTCCAATCCAAACACTATCTCGACAGACAGAGCGGAGACTACCAGGAAGATTGTCTCTACCATATGGCCTTTGTGGTTAACCACCAGTGGATTCTGGAACAGCTCATCACTGTGCTTCCCCATCAACGAACCTTTTATTCTTGTTGTAGTGATTTTGAGCGCAGGCCATGTGTGCTTTTCAATGCATGTGTTGTATGCATTCTCTTCATAAGGCCGTAATGTGGCTCACACTATCGATAATTCTCGTCAGCACGATGTCACCTATGGTTAGATGAATGATGGAGTGTAAACCCTGTCTGCTAATTACCTCTTCCGATATTATGCGTGGCTTTGTTTTGGGCTAATGCCACAGAAGTCACCTGCTACGGTTTATGTTTCAGGGGTTCGTTGATCTGATTTCCGTTGCGTTGTTGTGGTGACCACGTTGCTGTCCTCGCCTACCAATCCTTCCATTATTCCCTGTTTGCCCTACTTCCAGACCGACTGCACGAAGTGGTTAGAATTTTGTTATTTCTCACCTGTTGCTATTTCCGTTTTCGTGAAATTTACCGCCTTTCGTCCCCCGTCGGCTTCTATCGTTCCATTGAGACCCATTATAAAATCCTTGGATGTAATACTAGTTTCTTGTTACCCAGTTTCTATTTGTATTTTAGCCGTTATTATTGCTTCGAGATGTACCTAGAGAATTTTGCTGATTATGTCTCATTCAGTCTCATGCGTTTAATGCTTCCCTGATTAAGACTAACTCTCGTAGAGCGCTTTTGAATGACTCGATAGTGTCATTACAATTGCCAATGAGCAGTTACTGGCACCTCAATGGCAGTTTCATTCATCAGTGTTGCTTTATCTCCTTATACGGATGGTCCAGGTAAAAGGTCTTGTTGACAAACGCCTCGAAAACATTAACCGGACTGCGGCACCCCTATGCTGCGTAATAGCTTCCTGACACAACCTCCTTTTTAATCTTTTTCGGGTGTCCTGTGACCAGTAGGTATTTAGGAAACCTCTCTGAATTCGCCGTAACTGCGGCAGTTCGCTGCAACGCTACGCATTTCCTCTCCTATTGAATCTTCCAGGTATCCTCAGACCAATTCAAATTTCTATACTAGTGTCCATTACTCAGGTAGCACCCTAACATACTGAGCAATCCATGTCTTGGAGTGTGCTGAATTGTTGTTCTCTTTGCAAAAATTTATATTTTGAATTCAGAGAAACTGTTTTACTTCGAAATATTCATAATTTAACGCCCCTGGACTTCCTCTAAATTCTGGCGCACATGCGCCCAGCATTTCATGGCCGACCGATCCCTGAATGTTGCTGTATCTTTGTCTTGTGTCATCAGAGTCACGTAGTAATTTTTCCGTACATCTGAGTCGCGCGCAATTGTGGTGCGGCTCGGCAACTTGTGCACTACGCAATTATGACAGCGCGCTCTCGGCCGTGCGTTGTACCCCGTTAAAGAAGGCGCTCCTGCAGTAATCGGTCTTTGCGTGGATGTGGCTCCAGGTTGGGTTGCAAAATTTTGGCTTTGATATTCCTGGTAACCGACGAACTCATGGGGACGTGCTGTTACTTCTGGTTGAATTTCTGCTCGAGTAACTTGTTCGCACATTTGTCCCTTCTCATCCGACAGCTCATTCTGCTCGTCTTTGATTTCTAACATTTCTTCCTGTGTCTTTTCAGCTACTCTTTATGCCTGTATTTTTAAGAGCAGAAATAGCCTCTTTGGTTGTGCCTTCTTCGACCTTTGCCGGCGCTGCCAGATCTCACGCAGTCTCGGCATTTTTCTTTGCATCTCGCGCTACTAATCTGACTGTCCTAGCCTCACGTCTGGACTTTACCGCTCTTTCTAGCATCTCGCGTGACGTTCCTCTAATGTCTTCAGACTCAGCTTTTTACCCTTAACTTCATTCCTGACCTGATTAAAGTTTTCGACAAACTCATCGGACTTTCTCAGAATTTCCTTAATTTCTTTCATTTCGCCGTTCTGTCACGTTTTCTCATTGTTGTTTCTCAATTTCTCTGATTCCACTAATGAGTATCTCCTGCCTTTAGTCATTTTCCAGTCGTCGTCTCTTCTATGCCTTTAACATAAACTGAATGATTGATTATTGCTGCTTACTTCAAGCGACGTAACCTGGACTAGATGCAGCGATTCAGCCGCGCGGGGTAGCAGTGCGGTCTAGGGCGCCTTGCCGCGGTTCGCGCGGCTCTCCCCGTCGGAGGTTCGACATCTCTCTAGGGCGTGGGTGTGTGTGTTGTCCTTAGCATAAGTTAGTTTAAGTTAGATTCCGTAGTGTGTAAGCGTAGGGAACAATGACCTCAGCAGTTTGGTCCCAAACGAACTCACCATAAATTTCCAATTTTTTCCAAGCGACTCAGCTGCTTCATGGGGCATTGCTCCCGACATCGGACTGTTACTTTCCCTGACTGTACCTCTTTCAGTATTTAAAAAACCTTCGTGACCTGCCTCCTCGGCCTCGTTATCCCATTAATTTCCTGAATGAAGTGAACCCTCATTATTTGAGTATTTTGCTTCTGCCGCAGCGATTTTCCGCAGTTCTGTCTTGTTCTGCATGAAAGCCTTTCTCTCTACACACACGGGGTATACTCCTCGCAAGCATTCAAGTTAGATGCTACTTTCGCAAGTTTCGATTCTTATGCATCACATGCCGCATCTCTACTCTGATCTTCTTTTAAATAATACACACATTTATGCCTAAGCCAATGAAACAAAACCTACTCCAAAAAGTCGTACATATCTCCATAAACAAATGTTTTCCACAGAAGCTTGTACAGCGCTGTTAGGAACAGCGCAACATCAGACACGAAGTCATTGACAAGACAGAAAATGGTTCAAATGGCTCTGAGCACTATGGGACTTAACATCTGTGGTCATCAGTCCCCTAGAACTTAGAACTACTTAAAACTAACTAACCTAAGGACATCACACACATCCATGCCCGAGGCAGGATTCGAACCTGCAACCGTAACAGTCCCGCGGTTCCGGACTGAGCGCCTAGAACCGCTAGACCACCGCGGCCGGCGACAAGACAGAACAAGGAGCAAAAGTAGATAATACAGACAAGACATACAGTGAAATAAAATGACTACAACATATTACAAATCACTGAGATACCACGGATAGGCTAAAAATTGAGTGTAAATGGTCTCGGTGCACCATAGCGTCATTTCGAAAAATAGGAAAAACGCGCGTATGCTCCGCAAGGTAACGCACTAACTACCCCACAAAAGTGCCATTGTTGTAGATCGTGGCTAAGAGTAATCTATTGCAAGCCTTCGCTTTCTTTAATCTTAAATATATGTCCAAATGATGCTAAATGTTATTGTTTATACATAATGAAAAATGTCATCTTTTCAATAACCTTCAAACTGTGCGCTACATCCTCAGCTTTTGTATTAAGTTAGACAATTTTCTCAAGGGACTTTTGTTCCCTATATCAGCAGTCACCTTCAGAACTCAGATTAATAATCAAAGCAGCTAATTTAATAAGACTGAACCTTGAATTGCTGGTGTGCCCATGTATCGCCACAATAAATAAAAACAGCAAATAGTTGAGGAAGTATGAATGAGAAGACTGACGTATTTAAGTTTAAGAAAATAATGTCAAGTTTTCATTACTCCTTTTACAACTACAACGAGCTGACACACCTTACAAAAACAAAATGGCAGCTATTAACCAGAAAAGGGATGCTGCTTGATTGGCAAAGTATTAATTGGGGTGGATGCTATACAAATTCTCACCTTAATTAACCCTTTTGTATACATGGATTCACCATGAGGCCCAGCTCTATTAAAATGGAATCAACTCCGACCAAGTACACAACACTCTAAGTTTCACTAGATTGCAGGGAGTTGTGACTACCATTTAACAACCCTACGGTTTTGTAGCAATACTTTACCCTGTCTCCTTGATTCAGACGGCAGCAGAAAAGGACGCGCTGTGGGCCCGGAGCGGCATGCTGCGGCAGCTGAAATGTTCTAACGCGTCTAGGAATATTTAAAAACTACTCGAAAACTTTCCTGCACAGCCCTGAAATCCAGACAGTTATCAATGTGAAGTGCACCCCTTCACTGTTCTGGCAAAAACAACTCGACTCACAAGCGCGGCGGTGCGTCCTGGAAGTTTCAAAAGTCAGACGGCCGACTCAGGACAAATAGGTTCACCCTCGTCATGATATGGAATTCCACCGTATTTACAGTTGAAAACTAACCCTGGCTCTTAGTTCACCAAAAGCTACAGACCACAAGTGTCACCCACTGTCGAAAGGCCTGAAATTTTCCACCAGGAGAGGGCTAGACGACGAAGGAAGCAACGAATCAGAATCACCTTCTACCAAGCCTCGGTACGGAAGCTGAATTTGCGAAAACGAAACCGCCTCCACATTGTGTCAACCCAATCTAACTGTCCTCTATCCATTTAATCTGCCCTCTTGACTGTTCTGTTGCCCTGGTAGCCAGTCCAGACACACCACTAGGATTGACATGCTGAGAGAACAAAGCTCCGCTATATATATCCTGAGAGGAGCCAATCACCAACTCAAAATCTTTCTTGTCTGAAGAAAAGAAGATTTTAGACTGGGTCAGCGTCATTCTCACGGTAAGCACGGCCATCTTTCACCAATAAACGTCTCTCTAAGGGGGGGGGGGGGGTGTCTTGAGTCACTCATTTATGGGGAGATCTAATAGTTCCAGGCCTTAATCTTTCCAGGCCGACATTTCCAGTCTCTGAAACAAGGTTATTAAGTTTCCCAGATAGATAAAATACATGGTCCACACTCCCTTCACTAAACAAGTGCACCAGCTGATATCTATGTATCGTCCCAGCTTCTAAAATGAGACCGTTCAGAGTTCTAGGAAATTCCCATTATTTGAAGCTCATAATGCATCAGTCTCTCTTAAATGGCTTGCCCCACCCACTTTCCGCCAACTGGCCACCTTTACTATGGACTGTCACGTAGCCCAGGTAAATTTTTTTGTGAACCGGCGCCCTCCTGCTCTGACCGTAAGCGGAAAGAGCTTGAGTGCCACGGTCAGACGTCTCTCTGCAGGTACTGCTCACTTAGAGCTGCTTCCCAGAATCACTCGCACAGCCAGGCCACTGGACTCAGCATTTCTCAGTATTTCCCCCCCACAGTCCATCTCTCTCCCTCCCCTGCCGCCTCCACCACCGCCCCTCACGTACAAGTTCTCTGCAGGCAACACTTGCAGTTATTTAAACATTCTGCTCACAATTTCCTCATATAAAAGAGTCATAAACCACATATACAAAATGTAGTTCTGAGAAAACGGAGATCATGCGGTCGCAGGTTCGAATCTTACCTCGGGCATGGATGTGTGTGATGTCCTTAGGTTAGTTAGGTTTAAGTAGTTCTAAGTCTAGGGGACTGACGACCTCAGATTTTAAGTCCCATAGTGCTTAGAACTTTTGTTGATGTTCTTCTTATATCGTCCTTTCAAGTTTGGGCAAGAAGAGAATAGAAGCTTTCGAAATGTGGTGCTACAGAAGAATGCTGAAGATTAGATGGGTAGATTACATAACTAATGAGGAGGTATTGAATAGAATTGGGGAGAAGAAGAGTTTGTGGCACAACTTGACAAGGAGAAGGGACCGGTTGGTAGGACATATTCTGAGGCATCAAGGGATCACAAATTTAGCATTGGAGGGAAGCGTGGAGGGTAAAAATCGTAGAGGGAGACCAAGAGAAGAATACACTAAGCAGATTCAGAACGATGTAGGTTGCAGTAAGTACTGGGAGATGAAGAAGATCGCACAGGACAGAGTAGCATGGAGACCTGCATCAAACCATTCTTACGACTGAAGACAACAACAACAGTGCTTAGAGCCATTTGAACTAATTAAATTCCGTCCGTCTTCTTGCAAGAACCCAGTTATTTGTTTTATTTAATGCCCAGACGTGTGTCACCAAAGTTGTTTCACCTCTAGTCTTTTTTTTTCTTTTTTGTTTCTGAAATGTACAGAGTGTTACAAGGTTTTTGTTAAATCCGTCTAAGGGTGATAGGTCATGTCATGGAGAACAACTTTTGTTCGAGACGAAATGTTCACTGTTGGCTAATTTCCTTTGTTGCTCGCCAGGTCTGGGACGATGAGACTTCACCTAACTAACAGGGTCTGCTACCCCATTAAAAGAAGCAGTGATATTAAACAAGAAAACCATAAGAATGAGCGTGTCTAGGCAGAGAGAAGGCACTTTAAAATCGAATTCATAGCTTTAGTTGTGCACAGCCTACCTCCTTTCACGTGCCACAGGTGTCTGGAGTACCGGCTTCATACACTTCCTACATAAAAACGCTACAGGCTGCCTACACCCTGCCGCCTCAGAAGAATAATAAGCCTCAAAAAACGCCTGATGAAGTCGGGAAGCCTCAGCATCCAATTTGCCTGTAACAAAAATTGTTCCTCATGACAAGAGCTACCACACAGAGACGTTTGTCTAACAGACTTTAAAACATGTAGACACATATATTGTAGTCTCGGAAGTGTTGAAATTAGATCTTCTTGGTGTCACGATTACATATGCAATTCACCATTTTCATAGATGTGTGCCATGATGCTTGGTGTTGTTCTGGTTGACCTGTCCTGATCAGTGCTTCCTTTTTATTCGCCTCCTAAACTTCTTGTTGTTACTGTCCTTATGTTTAAAATGATCTACAAAATTCGGTAAAATTTCGTTAAGTTTTTGGCTTGAAGACTGTTTGGTGTGGTCTACTATTTATAGTTTGTGTTGCAGGTTTTTCATACCTTTTACTTACGTGTTCTCGTCCTCAGTGTGAATTCAATGTGTTATTATGTCTCTGTGGCCTAGAGTCACTTTTCTCTGCACATTTATGTTCCAGATTCAATGTTTACAGTCGTTAGTATCACTGATTTTTAATTACGATTGGCAGCCGCTAGGTTTGTATGTGTTCCATTATGTATTCATTTGTGTGTGTGTGTGTGTGTGTGTGTGTATGTGTGTGTGTATGTGTGATTTTTGTTGTATGTTGTTTGATAGTATGTTGAATAATGTTCTCCTGCTACCGTTTAATCACTGATAACCTCTAATTGCTAAGCTCATGCCGTTCTTATAGCTGACCTGTCCTGATCTGTGCTTCCTTTTTATTTTCATGATAAGTTGTTAAATTCCAAAGCAAATTTACAATATGCTATCAATAGTGAACTGATCACTGGGCTGAGTTGTAATGAGCCGCGACAGTATAGAATATATAGTGGTGGGCTTCTCCACCTTAAAGTTAGGCCCCATGTATTTAATCCAGTGTCCCACTTTTTCCCAGTTTTACAGGGCTTTCATGCACTCTCGACTTATTATGGGTAGCCATTGGGGCCATTTGAACCAGCCATATTCCGAGGATTTGCACTGAGACTAATGAGCCACCGCTCCGCATCAGGGGACAATTCCACATGGTGTGCGGGGCCCATAAAATAGTGTCCACACCATACACACCAGCTAAACACTCCGTTGCTCGCTGGGCGAGGGAAAGGCTTTTTCATCATCGACATGTCGACATGGAGCAATGAGGCACTATGGGGTTCATGCGAAAGCCTGCCTTTTAGAGAGCGCTCAGGCTGATTTTAAAGGTTTGCACTGTGGTTGGAGCAGATCTCCATCTTCGCTCCTACAGACACTCAGAATGATATGAGAGACTGCACTGCAGATGTTACGCTTTACGCTTTCTTCTTTTTAGATAGGTTTTTAAAGTTGTGGAAACTGATGGTTCGAAACTAGGGCAATCACTTGACCATCTCTTCAAAATTCTCTTTCCCCATGCTTCATTTACTCAAGATCTCTATGCGATCGCAAAGGAAATCGAGCAGATGGGGCATATTCATGGTAAACAGTTTCTCATCTGCTCCGACTTCCCTAGTCCCTACGATCATTGCAGCACGTGTACCCAGCAGAGAAAATAGACCACTTAATACATGGCGATATGTATTTCCATCAATAGTGGGGGAAGCGATGTCATTCTGTTGGCCACTGGGAAATATAGGAATCTGGGGAAATAAATAAAGAGCGCAAGCTCTAAAGGAGGCCTGCAAGGATCGAGACATGGTTCTACGTACCTGCACCCTCGAAGCTGTCATTACACTACCACGTCAGGCTGGTGTTGAAAGACCATAAGCTTAGGTTGGTGATGTTAGCTAGCCAGCAGTGGCGTCCTTAATGCCAGTCACCCAGATAGGATGAAGTGACCATGGACCACCTTCGAATTACTCACTGTCCCCTTCCTACTCCAGTGAGACGACCCAACACCCGAATGCCCCAACGTGCTCCCCTCAGCCCAGTCTGTGGTGAGGTCTGTGGTTTGCAAATAACTGTAAACTATATTTTAAGGTGCACATTTATATTGTGATAAACAGGTACAAGCCCTCTGTTTTAGCTGATGATGAGACGAGGGTGGTAAATCTTTCAGTACTAATCCCAGCCTCAGTTTTAGACTAGAGATTTTAGTGTGTTGGAGAGCGGCTGGCTCATCCCTTGTAACCAGTGATCAACCAACTGCAGCTATCTGCTGTATTCTACTAATTATGCGATTTTATGGCGTTCTTTATGTTTTTCCTTTCAGCTGATGGTTTAATAATTTTGGAACCTTTGTTGACACTCTTCTCAAAAAATTTTAGAGCAGCTGCTAAACAATTTCCTGTCTCGAAACCAAAACACAATATTATATTCACCGTCATCACGAGGATGGTGGTTGTTCCTAGTAAGATGACGTGCAGATGTGGAGCGTACACTGTCACTATTTCATGTTCTTAAATATTCACAGCATCTTGCTCTGAATATTAGACATTTCTGTCCCACATATATTCAGTCAAAGTCTCTGCAAGTAAATCTGTATACATGTGCTTTGTTGATTTTATATGGGTTATTGTTGATGTGGTGACTCTTACTTGTATGTGTTGTTTCATATGTATGCAGCAGTTTTTTAGTTTTCTGATAATATTTCCTATTCTGTAGCTTATTTGTTGCAATTTATCAGTGCATTCCTTATTTTTCTACTGTCTACGTTTCTTCATTTTGTGTTTGTTGTATATTCTCTGCAGCATGAGCATTGTTGGTGTGTTGAGTTGTAATACTACTGTGTGTATTTTGTGTCAGTTGTGCTGTCAGCGTTTTGATCTTTAGCTTCAGTTTTTCTAATATGTATGACATGTAACAGTTTTCTCTGAGGAGCTTTGTGATTATGTTTAGGTCTTGTGTGTATCTTTATTCACAGGAATTCTGCTTATCTGAAGTTGGCGTATTTACGTTCTGTTGGGTAGTGAGACGTGCTATGTATTATCGTACTATTTGTTTTGGGTTTTCTGTATACTGAGAATCATCTATTCTGATGTCTAAGAATTGTTTTAGTTTCAGTTGTGCCGGCCGGAGTGGCCGAGCGGTTCTAGGCGCTACAGTCTGGAACCGCACGACCGCTAAGATCGCAGGTTCAAATCCTACCTCGGGCATGGATGTGTGTGATGTCCTTAGGTTGGTTGGGTTTAATTAGTTCTAAGTTCTAATGGACCGATGACCTCAGAAGCTAAGTCCCATAGTGCTCAGAGCCATTTGAACCAAGTTTCAGTTGTAATGAGGATGTTCAGGTGGTCAGTATTGATATCTTTGTATGTCTGCACTATGCATCTACCAAGAAAATTATGTAGTTAACGTAATTGTTTCAATATATTTCTCTGTACTGGGTGGCTTTTATTATGTCCTGAAAGATTGTGTTTTCAGGAGGGGTAAGCGAAATATACCATAGTTTAAGTATAGATGTACAAACCCACAGTGTATCATGCCTGTGTTTTTTGTAGTCCATTAAAATGTATAACTAAACATATAATTATCAAATTAGTATAGACCTTCCACAAACAAACAGTAAACTACTGTTGTGATGCAACAAACTGGGGAAAGAGGAGTGGGGAGGTCGGGGGGGGGGGGGGGGGAGGACCTTATAGGAGGTATGGATGAGTAGGAAGTACTGCTGCCATTTTTATACTGCGCTGGTAAATTGCCTCAGAACCCATTTGCTAGTTTGTTTGGCTGAAGCTTGGTAAAGGCTATATGGGGAAGCGACAGAAAAATCAGAGATGACCTAGTTCAGAATTTTTCTCTAAAGGTTCGTACTGAAACCACCACTGCACCATGTAATCGAAATAATATCCTGTGAGCAGCAGGACAACAAACAAAGCCAAAGATACATGCAGAGGTTACTCAAAGTACAATATTCCCCATTGAGGTTGATAATGTTAAAAATCTGGTTACTAGAGTCCCAAGAAATTATTCCTGGGTATTTTTGGGAATTATATTACGACTAATACACCATCTACACCCAGATTTCCGAAATGGACATATGCCTCCACTTGCCGACCCCCTTTTCCTCTTTGTTCTGGTACCTATGATCAGTCCGTGGGTGTCTCCAAAGTTTCTGTTGTTTGCGTAGGCGTAGTGTTGTTGTAGAATAATGTGCATGTATTTTGTTACATTTTACGTTGACGCAATTGGGGAATTTAACACTGGACTGATTAGCAAATCAGAGCAATGCTATCTCTATGTAGTTCCTTTCATACATGGTGAACGATGTTCTCCCCTTGGCTGCCTCTGTGATCACTGCACTGTGTGTCTTCAGCTTCTACTGTATGTCTCTGTTTCCTCCTCTCTGATTGTCTTGTTATGATAGAGAGAGTTTCTGTTCTTTTTAACAATATGCCAGATTCTCCTGCTATCAGATCTCCGGTTGACCCTGCAGTGAAGTGTCCTCCATCGTTCCTTTCTTCCTGTTTCCTGATATATTCAATTTCTGAAATTAAGTTTTCTGTTGTTTTGTACGTGGCAAACGTATTTAGATTTTGTATGTGCCCGTTTTGGAGTGTTCCTTCTTTCTGTGTTGAGAACTTGATTGTTGTTGAATTAGCAACTCTCTCGTAGTATGTACGTTTTGTGTTATTGTGTGGAAGAAGGTGAGACACAACGAGTAACCTTAATAGTGTTACGCATTCATTTCACCATCTCTCAAAATTAATGGCACTCCTAGTAATTAACTAATTCCTACCAGAGTTTCATGGTATAAAATACGAGTATACGCATTCAATTCAAGTGTGACGCACTTTACTCTGTACGCCACAAACATAACTAACTGATGAATCTCCACATCTAACAAGACCGTGTCGGGCTGTGTCTTATTCAAAGACGTGTTAAACAGAAATGAGAATACTAAACCAGGGCTAAGGTACTAAGAATAACATTTGGTAAGTTACATGTCTTCTTGATGCCAGTATAGGCTGCCTCATTCCAATGAAGCTGAAATACTAAACACCTTTTTCCAAAGCTGATTCACAGAGGAAGACCGCACTGCAGTTCCTTCTCTAAATCCTCGCACAAACGAAAAAAATGGCTGACATCGAAATAAGTGTCCAACGAATAGAAAAGCAATTGAAATCACTCAACGGAAAAGTCCACTGGACCTGACCGGATATCAATTCGATTCTACACAGAGTACGCGATAGAACTTGCCCCCCTTCTAACAGCCGTGTACCGCAAGTCTCTTGCGGAAAGGATGGTTCCAAATGATTGGAAAAGAGCACAGGTAGTCCCAGTCTTCAAGAAGGGTCGTCGAGCAGATGCGCAAAACTATAGACCTATATCTCTAACGTCGATCTGTTGTAGAATTTTAGAACATGTTTTTTGCTCGCGTATCATGTCGTTTCTGGAGACCCAGAATCGACTCTGTAGAAATCAACATGGATTCCGGAAGCAGCGATCGCGTGAGACCTAACTCGCTTTATTCGTTCATGAGACCCAGAAAATATTAGATACAGGCTCCCAGGTAGATGCCATTTTCCTTGTCTTTCGGAAGGCGTTCGATACAGTTCCACACTGTCGCCTGATAAACAAAGTAAGAACCCACGGAATATAAGACCAGCTGTGTGGCTGGATTGAAGAGTTTTTAGCAAACAGAACACAGCATGTTGTTCTCAATGAAGAGACGTCTACAGACGTTAAAGTAACCTCTGGCGTGCCACTGGGGGTGGTATGGGACCATTGCTTTTCACAATATGTATAAATGACCTAGTAGATAGTGTCGGAAGTTTCATGCGGCTTTTCGCGGATGATGCTTTAGTATATAGAGAAGTTGCAGCATTAGAAAATTGTAGCGAAATGCAGGAAGATCTGCAGCGGATAGGCACTTGGCGCAGGGAGTGGCAACTGACCCTTAACATAGACAAATGTAATGTATTGCGAATACATAAAAGAAGGATCCTTTATTGTATGATTATATGATAGCGGAACAAACACTGGTAGCAGTTACTTCTGTAAAATATCTGGGCGTATGCGTGCGGAACGATTTGAAGTGGGATGATCATATAAAATTAATTATTGGTAAGGCGGGTACCAGGTTGAGATTCATTGGGAGAGTCCTTATGAAATGTAGTCCATCAACAAATGAGGTGGCTTACAAAACACTCGTTCGACCTATACTTGAGTATTGCTCATCAGTGTGGGATCCGTACCAGGTCGGGTTGACAGAGGGGATAGAGAAGATCCAAAGAAGAGCGCCGCGTTTCGTCACAGGGTTATTTGGTAAGTGTGATAGCGTTACGGAGATGTTTAGTAAACTCAAGTGGCAGACTCTGCAAGAGAGGCGCTCTGCATCGTGGTGTAGCTTGCTGTCCAGGGTTCGAGAGGGTGCCTTTCTGGGTGAGGTATCAAATATATTGCTTCCCCCTAATTATACCTCCCGTGGAGGTCACGAATGTGAAATTAGAGAGATCGCGCACGGAGCCTTTTCGGCAGTCGTTCTTCCCGCGAACCAAACGCGACTGGAACAGGAAAGGGAGGTAATGACAGTGGCACGTAAAGTGCCCTCCGCCACACGCCGTTGGGTGGCTTGCGGAGTATAAATGTAGATGTAGATGTAGATGCAGTGAAAGGTGTCCATATATTCTGTTCTGCAACTGACAATCAACGACCATATCTCACGGCAATTGCCACCTCGCCTTCAAGTCGCTCCTTAGCTGTCTCTAATGTGCTGAATGCATCTCATTTGGTTCCTACAACTAAGGAAACTTCTTTCTAACGTCGGGAATCTATCCCAGAGCTTCCGAGTGACAGTTCGCCCACCACTCTGATATGGAGACAACTGTTTTATTTCCTTAGATATCACACACCAAGAAATTAGAATACTTTATAATGTTGGCAATAGTGCTATTTTAAATCTGATCTATTGATGGCTGTTTGACCTTATGCATAATGCATAGGGCTTCCCATCTTTCTCATTTTGTATGCCATCAGTATTTACAGACGACTACAAACCCTGCGAAATACAAGTACTTATCTATAGACATTGTTCAGCAATTCGAAGCCGATAAGGACAGAAGGACATCGCTAATTGTCACGTGATAATAAGAACGCTAATGTTTCTAAACTTTCTCTAGTTGAGACCCTGGAGCTTGACACCAATTATTAATCCACGAAGGCCGCTCCATATTTATATCATGCTACATGACCTTGTTGTATCTCTATAAGTACATCTATTCCGCAAGCCAACGTACGGAGCGTGATCTGTGTTTCGCGAAAAATAGATAATTTTTCCTGTAGCTATCCGCATTTGTACCAACGGCCTTGCCGCAATAATAACACCAGTTCCCATCAGATCACCAGGCTGGGCTAGCACTTGTATGGGTATCCATCCGGTCTGCAGAGTGCTGTTGGCAAGCGGTGTGCTCTCAGCCCTTGCGTGGGAAACTGCGGAGCTATATGATTGAGAAGTTGTGGCTGCGGTCTCGTAAACTGACCTACGGCCGGGAGAGCGCTGTGCTGACCACATGCCCCTCCATATCTGCATGCAGTGTAGCCTGTGGGCTGATGATGACACGGCGGCCGGTAGGTCCCGTTGGGTCTTCATGGCCTGTTCGGTCGGAGTTTAGTTTCTCCCTTATCTGCGAGGTTTGTGTCCGCGAAGCATTTATGTAATACTCTCTTGTTGATCTGGTCTATCAGTAACAAATCTACTGGCTCGCTTCTGAATTGCTTTCATGTCTTTCTTTAGTTCGATTTGGTGGGAATCCCAACACTTGAACAGTATTCGAGAGTTGGCCGCACTAGTATTCTAAACGCTGTCTCCTCGTAGATGAGCTACACTTTCCTAAAATTCTCACAAGAAGCCAAGTAGATCATTCGACTAATCTGTTATCATCGCTACGTGTTCATTCCATTTCATATTACCTTGCAACGTTACGCCTACATATTTATTCGACGTTACTGTGTCATGCAGCACAGTACTGGTGCAGTATTCGAATATCACACGATTTTTCGTCCTACTCATCTCCATTAAATTACGTTTCCCACATTTGGGGTGAGCAGCCATTCATCACACCAAACAGAAATTGCATACAGGTCATCCTGTGTCATTCTAGGGGATTACGTATGGTAAAAATGGTAAAAAAATGACATTTCTGATTATTACGTTTTAATAATATTTGATATGACCTGAATAATTTGATACTTCATTTGTCGATTAATTCCAATTGGAAGTGTACTTTTTATCATTTAAAAGTTAATAGTGCAAGTGTAAAAATATCCGGTCTTTCTGCATTGACATGCTGTCTCTGGAACTATTCATTCTCTAAAGTTATAGTTTTCAGCTATTTATTCCTTGAATTCATGTTAAATGGTTGGATGCACTGTGTAAACAGAAATGGCAGTATTGCGCATGCATCTTGTGGATTTACTTTGTGGGTGTAGCTGTAAACATAGTGGTTTGGTGTACTATTACACGTTCTTATACCTCTTCTCAACATGACTAAAGGAAAGAGTTCTTTTAAGTATAGACGTTTCCATGGAAATCAGCATACGTCTGTATCTGATTCCAGAGCCTATTCTGAAATAGATGTTTCACAGGCAAACAAAAAGGACACGCCTATTAGTGCTTCGAGGAGAAAACTTGGAAACCATGAGGATTTATTTGTTGTCAAAAGAGATCATGTAAATAGTTTAGGTTATGTTTTATTAGATTTGAGTGCAATAGGACAAGTTTTACAAGATGCTGTATCATGTAAGGGTTTTGGTGGAGAAATTAACATCTTTGGGGACACATCTGCAAAGACTGGACTAGCTATCAAAACTGTTGTACAGTGCAAAGTTTGCAGGCTCTCTATGTCATTTTGGACTTCTCAAAAGTGCAAGAATGACTTGTCTAAGAGCAATGTTAGATTCTTATATGAAATGAGATGCATAGGTAAAGGATTGACTGCAGCTCAAGTATTATATGCAACAGTGAACATGTGAAACCCACCAACCAGGTCAAGTAAGTACACAGAAGTAATTGGTGAATGTGTCAAAACAGTTGCTCTTGCTTCTATGAAAGCCGCTGCTAAAGAAGCAGCAGAATTATATAACATGACACTTATTTGTGGTAGTCGATAGCACATCTCAGAAGAGAGGCCACACATCTAGAAATGCAGCTGCAACTGTCACTACTGTAGTCAAAGGTAAAATTTTAGACATCGTAGTATTAAATAATTGCTGCCATCAGTGAAAATTAGTTGACAAGGAAACAAGTGGAAGACATAAAATAAATTGTGCGAAGAATTATGAAGGAACTAGTGTGGGTATGGCGGCTGCTACAGTTGTTTCTATGTTCAGACGCTCACAGTATTAAGGAGGTGTGTGTTACACTGAGTACTTGGGGGATGGTGATTCGAAGGCCTTCAAATCAGTCGTGGAAAGCCACCCTTATGGTGAAAAGCATATTTTGAAGATTGAATGTATGGGCCACGTTCGAAAACTGATGGTAATACCCATTCGACAATAGAAGCAGACAAAAGGAAAAGAGAAGTTATCAGATGGAAAGACTCTAAATGCTAAAGGAAGACTTACAGACAAAGACATTGATGAACTCCAACAATATTATGAAATTTCAATAAGGAACAACACACATGACATTTAAGGAATGGAATGAGCAATATGGGCTACATTCTTCCACAAATCATCCACTGATGATACACCCATACTTGGTATTTGCCCACCTCGTGCTGATTTATGGCGCAACTACCGCAAAGCCCTGGCAGCTGCTACAGAAGAACGATTTAGGCACAAATAACAACATACCATCTGCAGTGATAGAGGTAATTAAGCCAATATATAGAGAGTTAGCTCATCCTGATCTTCTTTCCAAATGTCCTCATGGTCGAACGCAAAACCCGAATGCAGTGACAGTAACACCAATTCACGTAGACTGATACACCAACAAACTCTGTTAACATCATTCACTGTATGATCACGATCACGGTCAAACAAGATGTCTTATGTGACACTCTGCCAATCTTCACGTCTACCCTACGACACAGTTCCTTACAAAATCGCACACACATGCCACTGCACTACCATTATTTAAGCCAGCATTGTAAGGTCTCATGGCAGTCTGGTAGCAGTTTTATGACACTTCCAACGTTCCAAGTCTGCCACTGTGATCTTTTTAACGAAGGGAGGGGGGGAGGGGGGGGGCTTGATTTATATTTCGCCCCGTGAGTTTCATTTGATTATGTGTCACCGTTATGAAGTAAAATCCAGCAACGTTCCAACCATCGTTGTACACATCAGGTCGATTTCTTATGACGTGCTTCTATCTGGATACCAAGGCTAGAATTTTGTATAAGTGTAACAGAGTGTCACAATGCAGCGCTTCTGATATACATACTCTTCTACGTCCTTTCCTTTGTCTAACTGAGAATTTATTACACAGGGTACACCCGAAATGCAACAGCAAATTTGGTGGGATTGTAGAGAGTGTCTTGACCAACAAATCGGGAACGGGAAACCGCTCCCAGAAGTTTCATCCAACGATGCTACAAAGGGTCCAAGTTATAGACTCCGGCGCCTGCTACCAGGCGACCCCTTCGGCAGCAACCGTGACTTTGTACGCTGACAGACCTAGGCGGAATGTCTCGCAGTGTACGTGAACAAACCAAAGGGGATGAGACGTCGTAGTTGGGAGCTCCAGTGCTAGGCGCGTTGTAGGGCCCCTTAGGGACAAGGCTGCCAAGGAGGGGAAGAATGCCAAGTGCACTCCGTGGAGTTCATTCCAGACGTGGAACGGGTCCTTCCGGATACCATGAAGACCACAGGGTGCAGGCAACTGCAGATGGTGGCTCTCGGCGGTACCAATGATGTGTGTCACTTTGGATCGGAAGAGATTCTCTCTGGTCTCGAGCGACTAACAGAGGTGGTAAAGGGCACGAGTCTGCTTGCGAGAGCTCTCCTATATAGCATAGTCGACAGGATCCATTGCGGTCCTCTGGTACTGTGCCGCATAGAGGATCTGAGTCAGAGGGTCAGACGGTTTTGCGACCGTGTAGGCTGCAGATTCCTCGAAATGCACCATGGGGTAGTTGGGTTTCGGATTGCGCTAATTATATCAGGAGTCCACTACACGCGGGAGGCTGTGTGGCGTGGACTGGGCGGATTTTTAAGGGCTTAAGTCTTAAAGGGTGCAGATCGAACACAGGACGAACGCAGATCCAGGAACCATCGGTATAACTGTTGTAAACTGTCGTAGTTGTGTTGGAAAAGTACCAGAGCTCCAACTGTAAATAGAAAGCACTGATGCTGAAATCGTTATAGGAACTGAAAGTTTGCAAAAGGCGGAGATAAGCGCAGCCGAAATTATTGCGGAAGAGCTAACGGTGTTCAGAAAGGATAGGCTAAACACACTAGGCGGTGTCATGTTTGTGGAGTAATGAAATCTAATCACGAAGATGTTGTTCGACTTTCTGCTAATGATGGAACTGGTCGTAATGTGTTTCGAGCCACTACGAGCATTAATTGATTTTTATTCACTTTGTCTTGTTTGCGTTTCGATTGTGCTACTGCAAGAGATGCTAGGAAGGCTGATGACAGACTTGCAGCTATTAGAGATGTCTGGTAACTCTTTATAGACAAATGTCAAACGTGTTATACTCCAGGAGGGAACGGGACAAACGATGAAATGTTCGTAACCTTTCGTGGTAGGTGCAAATTCCGCATGTATATGCCTAAGAAGCCAGCCAAACACGGCCTCAAAACTATGTGCCTTTGTGATTCACGAACATTCTATTTATGCATACATTTGTCTGCACAGGCAAAGGGGCAAGTAGGAATATACTATCAATTCCAAGCCGGCCGGGTAGCCCCTGTGGTTCTAGGCGCTACAGTCTGGAGCCGAGCGCCCGCTACGGTCGCAAGTTCGAATCCTGCCTCGGGCATGGATGTGTGTGATGTCCTTGAGTTAGTTAGATTTAATTAGTTCTAAGTTCTAGGCGACTGATGACCTCAGAAGTTAAGTCGCATAGTGCTCAGATTCTTTTGAACCATTTTGAACCATCAATTCCAACACAGGATGTTTTGAAATTAGTAACACCAATTGAGGGAAGCAACAGAAATGTGACAGTAGACAATAGGTTCATTTCACTTGAAATGTGTGATCAACTGGAAGCCAAAAAATTTACTGTCTTAGGCACTGTAAAGCCAAAAAAAACCGCAGATTTCAGAAGAGTTCAAACCAAACAGAATGCGCCCGTTAGAATCTGCATTATTTGAGGATAACGAAGGAAAGACAATTTGTTCTTATCTTCCTCGGAAAGGTAGTGCTGTTTTGTTGCTTTCATCTATGCACCTCGATCAGAAAATTAGTACTCAAAAGAGAAAAACTGAAATGATCATTGGCTACAATGCCACCAAAGGAGAAGTGGACGCACTGGACCAAATGTGCGTCAACTATTTGGTGTCACAGCGAAGGCGCGGATGGCCAATGTCTGCATTTTAAACATAGTAGGAGTAAATGCTGCTGTTTTACTACAGTGCACCAAACAACTTGATCAAACCGATGATTTAAAAAGAAGAAAATTACTGAAGACGCTTGGAATGGATTCAGTAAAACCCCATATACAACGTCGACATGTCCTACCTCTTTCTCGTGAACTGTGAGCCATTGTTGTTAAACTTGGCGGTACTACTCTTGCCTCAACATCTTCAGAGACAGAACCTATGGGGAAAGCAAGGTGCTACATGTGTGCAAGAAATGCGGACAAGAAACCAAAATAGTGTGTGGAAAATGCTCAAAACATGTTTGTCTCCATCACACATTTTCAGTTTGTGAAAATTGTTTGTAATCATATCTGAAATAAATAAAAATGTTTAGTATATTCAGTGATAAAAGTGCTGTTCAAAATAAAATTTCTGTACATTACAATGCCGTTTAACTTATTGGGATACTCCGAGAACCCACTAGAGTATTAGCGTATTAGCATTTCACTAGAGTAGGTAAGGGTTAAACATAACAGGACAGAAGTGATGACACTTTCTGCAGGACCTGACCATCATTTTGCGGGACAATGCTCAAGCACGTACACTGCAAGCTGTTACTGATTTGTTTGACTGATGGGGCTGCTAAGTGCTTTATCACCTACTGCACTCCCCTGACTTAAGCCGTCGTGAGCTCAACTCGATTTCTAAACTGAAAGAAGCACTTCACGGCATTCGCTTCAGAGCTGCTACAAATTCGTCGGGCAATGGACCGCACCACTCGAACTGTCAACACAGCTGGCACTGCTAAGAATATCCTACGATTTCCACATCGCTAGCAACGTGTTATACACAATGATAATGACTGTTCTGAAGGTCAGTAAAACTTTGAAACACGTATCTATTTCGTACGAGCTGTATATAAATAGTTGCCGCTATTAATGATCCAACCCTTGTATTTCACCAACCACGGCGTTCTTTCAGACGACAGACTTAGCGGCGGAATTCTGATTCTGTTAAATGCACAAACCTCCGCTCTCTCGTCGCTAATTGTCTTTGTCTCCTTTTAATAACTGTGGCTCTCCAGTGACGGATTTCCAGCCTATACTTGGCTGACAAAATTTGGCTGGTTTCCACCTGCAAAAAATATTCAAATGTGTGTGAATTCCTAAGGGACCAAACTGCTGAGATTATCGGTCCCTAGACTTACACACTAGTTAAGAACAACGCACACAGCCATGCGCAAGGGAGGACTCCTACCTCCGGGGGGAGGGGCCGCGCAGTCCGTGTCATGGCGCTTCCAACCGTGCGGTCCTAACATAAAAAGAAGTGACATCGTCACGTAGAAGTAAAACATTTGTGTTATAAGAATTAATTAGAAATTAACCTGTAATATAAATCAAGAGTAGTATTTTAGAGCGTCATGTGTTTTGGAATAATGCCTATTTCTTATGTTTCAGCACACAGCCTTGAGGTCAACGATTCGCCAGATTTGACAGCAGGTGAGGGTTTCAGCAAATTACGCATCTGATCGTCGTTCAGAGTGCACGTCAAACTGTATCTGCCCTCTGACTGAATGGGTAAGCAGTCCAGAGGTCAGACACTAGTAAGAGCATTTAGCCTCTGTCCAATAACAGAACGCCTTGACACCTTGTAAAGGATTGTGGTGTTTAGACCAAAATTTCGGCTGGGACGGCTTTGCTTTTTTTTTTTAGTTTCAGCATACGGGAGAATTTTTTTTTTATTTTAATCATGGGAATCAATAACTACGAGTAGAAAATAATGCGAACGCGATACAAATACAGTAAAACCTAGGCAAGTTCCCTTTTAAAAAAAGGAAAAAAATGTCCGCTGTGAGGCTGAGAAATCACCGGCTGATTGGCGGCGGGCGAAACAACGCTAGCAGCTACGGTGGGCGCGGTTTTGAACAACGTATGTCCGCGCATGTCGGCCGCTAATCACAGCAACCCCCGTATATATTCCATTATATTCTTTTTCTTTTGTTTAACGTCGGATTCATCCGTCATCTACCTCGGGTAAAACGGAGGCATAGATAGCCGGAGTTCGGACGACCGTGATTTTAATGTGCTGCTGATACCAACTGCGGCGTAACTGTTTACACTGAAAGATTTCCATTATTGTAGGTTATTGTTAGTATTCAGTAAAATTAAGCGTGCTAGACAAAAAATTATTCACCCGTATGCGACGTCACACAAGTTCCATGTAACGCATCTATCCCTGGTAGCGCCTTCGCGGAGAAAGAAGTGTACACTGCATTCTCATCATGAAGATGTAGACGAAAGGTAATACTTAGTACCCAACAGGGGAGAAATAAACATTCCGGCTCACGCCCACAATAGTTTGAATGGGGTGAAGCCATTGTATGGAAACGCCGTCAAAAAATCACAGAACTGCCTCCAGACTGAATTAAGTCATTCATATGATCGTTGATTCACTCGATGTCCTGTGTCATTTGAAAAGAGGAAGAATCTCGGCTCCTCTACGCCTTCAAACAGATACTGTTAATACCTATATAGTTTGGCCCACTAAAAAACGTGAAGATTTATACGCGGCTATAAGGAATGGCTATTGCGAAGAACTGGTCCATTGCAAGCACTGTTCATTCGGAAACTTATTGTGATAGACGTGTATTTACTGCCAGCAGCAATTCTTGTTGGGTTTGAAACCGATTGTCGCTGGCAAGGCATGACACTCGTCTACCTTAGACTCTGTTTACATCTATTATCGCTCCGTGTCTCATTCCTGTGAGAGGAGCACCATCACTCGTAGACACGCTGAAGATTTCGCTTCTTTATTCTCCAACAAATCCTGAAACTTCATTCACGGTATGGTCATGCGCATGCCCAAACTCGATGTCAACTTACGTGACACTTTACCACACTCCACGGCGACCTTAGTGCACGTGTTATGTACAAGCTACTGGCAGATAAACACCACTGCAGTGCCATTAAGTACAGGATGATAATTATTGAGCTGTAAGAAAAAACATAAATTAGTTACAAACTACGGCGTGCACACACTTTATTCAATATGTACGCATCACTACAGATATTCAGATTTAGGTTGTGGCATGTTCGACATGCCTGCTATCATTGGTGATAGTGAAATTCTGCATGACCCACTGAAGTGTCGGCTCAGCGATGCTGTCGATGACCTGAATGGCTGTTTTCAGCTCAGGAATAGTTTTGGGGTTATTGCTGTACACCTTGTCTTTAATATAGCCCCACAAAAAGGAGTGGCAGGTGTTCAGATACAGAAAATATGGAGACCAATCGAGGCTTATGCCAGTGGTTTCTGGATAACTCAGAGCCAGAATGCGGTCGCCAAAGTGCTCCACAGGACAACAAACAATCCCCTGCTTCGACTGAGTCGAGCTCTGTCTTGCATGAACCACATCTTGTCAAAATCGGGTTCACTTTGGAAGATGGGGATGAAACCATCTTCCAAAACCTTCACGTACTGTTGGGTAGTCACCGTGCCATCAGAGAATATCAGACCGATTAATCCGTAACTAGATATTGCAAACCACACAGTAACCCTTTGATGGTGAAGAGACTTCTTGATAGCGAAATGTGGTTTCTCAGTCTCCCAAATGCACCAGTTTTCCTTACTGACGAACCCATTCAAATGAAAGTGGGCTTCGAAGCTAAACAAAACAATACAGCGAATACTAATTCGCGACATTCCCCGCGGTCGACCGTGCAGTTTGAACATCATAAAGCAAATCGTTCAGAAAAATATGACGATTTCATTTCATATAGTTCAATAACTGCCACCCTGTACGTTAGTAGTGTAAAATCTCATGTCAGCTCAGTAACAGTCTTAAGCTACCTTCAGTGATCCAAATCGGCCAACGTGCTTTTTCAAGTGCTTGGCTTTTATTTTAACCGACGATCTTATTCTGAGTGCATGGTGCCGACATGAAGCAAAATCTAGCAACGATCTGGCTACCGTCACATCATAGTTACGTGGTTTGGGTGAAATTTCTGAACTGCAAACATGTTATGTAAGCATCACACCTCGTAACACCTCAACGCTCCTGATATCCACACTCTCTATGCTTGTCTCGCTGTGTGACTGAGTAATTATTATATAAATTCTTCAGTTGCGTTGCCATATTGTCCGTAATTGGCTTAAAATTCATGGGGATACTTTTTTCTGTGGCAGCAAATACATGAATTTGCGTGTTTGTCTTAACAGATGCGTTTCGCTTTATTTAGGTAAATCATCATCAGTTGCCTGCAGTTTAAGATATTTATAATTTGATTTGTTTCTAAGATTGAAAAACAGTTCCTTAACAATTTCCTGTTTTTTACTTACGGTGATTTCTACTTGGTTGCTCGCCTACATGAAGAAATAGCTTCTGTTAGCACGTCTTTGGCTTCTTTCTTCATTAGATACTAGCAACTGTGAACTAAATCTTCACTGCTTTGCAGAACTATGCATTTTTACGCTTTACACAGCACATTTTGCGCACATCACTGTAAACTATTTGTTTTGAGCCATCATACTTCTGTATGGTTTGATGCTAATCGCCACGAATTCTTCTCCTGTGCCAACCTCTCCATCACAGAGTAGCTCTTACAACCAACGTCCACAATTACTTGATGGACGTATTCCGAGCCCTGCCTTCCTCTACAGTTTTTCAGTTTTCGCCCTCTAAAGATCCCTCTGGTACCATGGAAGACAATCCCTTACGTCTTAACATATGTCCTATCATCCTGTCCCTTCTCCGTGTCAGTGTTTCCCACATATTCCCTTCCTCTCCGATTCTGTGCAGGACCTCCTCATTCCTTACCTTATCAGTCAAACTAATTTTCAACATTCTTCTGTAGCATCACATCTCAAATGCTTCGACTTTCTTCGGCTCCCGTTTTCCCACAGTCCAAGTTTCACTACCATACAATTTCGTGCCCCAGACATAGATTCTCAGAAATTCTTCCTTAAATTACAGCCAATGTTTGATACTAGTGGACTTCTCTTGGCAAAGGACGCCATTTTTATCATTGCTAGTCTGCCTCTGATGTCATCCTTACTCCGTCCGTTGTTGTTCATTCTGCTATCTAGATAATAGTATTCCTTAATTTCATCTACTTCGTGACCGTCAAACCTAATGTTAAATTTCTCGCTGTTTTCATTTATGTTACTTCTCATTACTTTGGTCTTTCTTCGATTTACTCTCAATCCATTTTCTCTACTAATTAGAATGTTCATTCCATTCAGCAGATCGTGTAATTTTTCTTCACTTTCTCTGAGGATAGGAATGACATCAGCGAATTGTAATCCTTACTTTCATTTCCATCATTGCCTCTTCGATGTAAAGTTTGAACGGTAGGGATACTTTGTTCTTGATCGTTCACTCTCATTATTCCCTCTTGGCTCTTGTAGATAATGTCCATTACCCGTCTCTCCCTATAGCTCAGCTCTAGTTCTCTCAGAATTTCGAACATCTTGCACCATTTTACATTGTCGAGCGCTTTTTTTCCAGGTAGACATGTCCTATGAACGTATCATGATTATTCTTTAGTCTTGCCTTCATTATCACACGCAACGTCAGAATTGCCTCTGTGGTGCCTCTACCTTACCTAACGCCAAATTTGTCGTCTACTTACATACCCTCAATTTTATTTTTCATTCTTGTGTTTATTATTTTTGTCAGCAACTTGGATGCTTGAGCTGTTAAACTGATTGTGCGATTATTCTCGCACTTGTCGGCTCTTACAGCCCTCGGAACTATGTAGAAGGTATTTTTCCGAAAGTCAGATAGTATATCGCCAGACTCATACATTCTACACACCAACGTGAATAGTCGTTTTGTTGCCATTTCCCCCAATGACTTTAGGAATCCTCATGGAATGTTATCTGTCCCTTCTGCCGTATTTGTTCTTAAGTCCTCCAAAGCTATCTTTAATTCTGATTCTAATACTGGATCCACTATCTCTTCTGAATCGACTCCTGTTTCTTCTTGTATCATATCAGACGAATCTGCTCCATCACAGAGACCTTGAAAGTACTCTTTCCACCTATCCGCTCCCCCCAGTGTATTTAACAGTGAAATTCCCGTTGCAGTCTTAATGCTACCACCGTTGCTTTCAGTTTCATCGAAGGTTGATTTGACTTTCTTATGTTCTGATTCAGTCCTTCCGACAGTCAATTTGTTTTCCATTTCTTCACATTTTTCCTGCAGCCATTTAGTCTCAGCTTCCATGCACTTCATATTTATTTTACACCTAAAAGACTAGAATTTCTTTATTCCTTAGTTTCACTGAACATTTTTGAACTTTCATCAATCAACTGGAGTATTTCTTCTATTTGCACAGCTTCTATTCTGTTACCTATGTTTTTCTTCCCAACTTCTGTGATTGCCCTTTTTACAGATGTCCGTCCCTCTTCAACTGTACTGCCTACTCAGCTGTACCTTGTTGCCGTATGTGTAGCCTCAGAGAACTTCAACCATATCTCGTCATTCCCTAATACTTCCGTAACTAACTTGTTCGCGTATTTATTATTCCTGACTGATCTCGTAACCCTGAGTCTACTCTTCATCACCGCTCCATTGTGATCTGAGTCTATATCTGATCATGAGTATACCTTAAAATCAAGACTCTCTGTCTGCCCACGAAGCAATCTAACTAAAATCTTCCCGTTATCACCCGGGCTTTTCCAGGTATTTCTATTTCTCTTGTGGTTCTTGAACAGAGTATGCGCTGTTACTTGCTGAAATTTACCACAAAACTCGATCAGTTTTTCTCTCTTTCATTCCTTCTCTCAAGCCCATACTCTCCTGTAAACGTTTCTTCTACTCATTACCCTACAGTTCTATTCCAGTCTCCCATGACTATTAGAAATTTCGTCTCCATTTACGTGCTGCATTCGCTATTACTTGCTGATATTTACTACAGAACTCGATCAGTTTTTCTCTCTTTCATTCCTTCTCTCAAGCCAATACTCTCCTGTAACCGTTTCTTCTACTCATTCCTCTATAGTTGTATTTCAGTCTCCCATGACTATTAGAAATTTCGTCTCCATTTACGTACTGTATTCCCCTTTCCGTATCCTCACGTAGTTTCTACATCTCTTCATTTACAGCTTGCGACGTCTTCATGTATACGTGAGTATCGGTGTTGGTTTGCTGTTAGTTCTGATAAGAACTGCCCTCTCACTAAACTGTCCACAGTAACACTTACAAACAGAAAAATAAACGGAAAACAGTTGTGTACGAAAATGTGTGCTGCCCACAACGTAAGAAAATGCATAGTGATGCAAAGCAACGAAAAATTAGAGAACAAATATGAGTACCTAATGAAGAAAGAAGCCAAAGACGTGCCAGAAGACGGCATTTCGTCATGTAGGTGAGAAACCAAGCAGAAATTAACTTACAGCTATATTAAATACACCAGGTTTCTCCATAATGAATTTCACAGTTTTTCCATAAGTCTCATAGAGCTTTTTAATATTGTCTGCAGATGATATAATCGCTGATATACCTGGCTTTGAACATACTATAAATGCTCCTTCATAAGTTTCCCATACGTCATCAATCGTGCGCGTGGAACTTCAAATATTTGCATCGAAATGTCTTTAAAGAAGTACTTATCGCAATCTGAGAAATTTCTACGAATCCTTGTATTCCATAATTCATTTCACTAGCACTCTTCTCACATGTCAGACTTTTAGTTCTGAAGCTAATATTGTAGACATACATCATGAACTGCGTTCGAATCCAAAGATGCTAAAGCACTCGTGTGAGGTGAGGTGAGGCTGGGAAGTACGTTGGTTCCAGTCGTGGTTGTGGAAAAATTGTCACTTTCTGTTTTTGGATTACTAGGAATGGAGATGTGGAAGTGTAAAGTTGTGAATCACCAGTCTCTGTGAGGTCTCATGAGGCGAGGGTCTGCGGCAATGTTATAATGCTACGACTGTTGATTAGAGACGTTAAGGTACGTAGCCGACCACGTACTGTTCAAGAGGTGGAGTTAAGTGCCGGCTCTGGGCTTCACTCCCACATATCCGTTAATCTGTAACTACAGAAACACAATACTGCACTTTACAAGCATTCACCACATTCATCCACTCGACACAGATACACTCTTGATACTTAGTAACAGGTCGGAAGAAGGCAATTGAAAATCACCTTCACTCTTACCTTGCCAAATTTCCTGCATTTGCTCTCACACTTATTCCCTGAGTTTGGTGCTACTTTGACTCTTTCTCATACACTCTGATTTTATTAATTATAACATTTTCGTATGAAAAGTAATGGGGGTGAAATTACAGAAAAATGTACTTTAATCAACACGGTGAAACATATCAGATCAGTTCTCAAAGCCTTGTATAAAGCAGAAACACCTAAAAGCTATATGGAAGACAGCTGCTCAAGAAGCAAGTGACTTTCGAAGTCTGAGCAGTTCACGAATGCAACAGTACTGGGAAAGTTCGATGCATGATACCAATACAAAAGAAAATTTAGTACGAAAAGCAAAGTCCCATTGCGGAATAAACTCACAAATTGGAAGCTTCACAGAGAAAACGCAAACGCTAAATGCGAAACTTACACAAAATTCAGTGAAAGAAGCTCCAGGCAGGAGTTGGATACCTCTCGATATCTCTGTGACGATATACTGCCCGCCGTCCCGAATACCAAAGTTAGTGGTCTTCGTTTCACCCCACACCTTTTTGGAGTGGAAGATTCACGAGTTTTGCCAAGGTGACAACTGAGAATTTTTCATGTGATGGAAGCCATCATGAGTCTCTCAACATGCACTTATTTTAGTTCTGTAAACTGAGTAGAAGTTTGTACAGATCGCGCTCTCTCCTCGTTTGACCGAAAATTTGTCTGGGCGCGAAACGCAGTTCGTTTCCCATGTTATGTACGGTGAAATATTTGTGTCTCATTGTTTCAATATGGTTCAAGGAAAGTCTATGAACATTTCTAACGGCACGCCAGCCCCTCCTCCAGGAAACTCCCAATTCCAACAGTTCTGAAAAGGCGCTTTGCGATACCTCTGTCTGAGACCGCTGTTACCTGAAGCGCCATCTTCACGTAGCTACACTGCTTCTGAGAGAATTCATGGAAACCTTCGAACTGTCCGCTACTCGGCCACTCAGTGCCTAAAGGCTGCAGATGGTCTCTCTCACCAATTCCAGCAACGGGGAATTTTACAAGCTCAAACTTCATTTACAGACCCTGTTCCTCCGTCTAGAAAAGTTAGGGGAATAAAACAGGAACGTATTCATTTTTGATCGCTGAGCGACATGTGACAGTTACGTCACATCATCCTGTTGTCCCCCGAATTAATGAAGTTCCCTGCACACTAGTCCTATATCGTCACTGCTTACGTCTTCGTGACACGGCAAGAGAAGGGAATTTCTCCTTAAATTTAGCATCGAAGCTGAGCAAGGAGAACTAAAGTCCTACCACTCTTCCAATAAGCAAATTAATGAAGTCCCTGTATCATTACAAAAATTAAAACAATTGTGCCATCGACGCAGCTTCTGCTTCTATGAGCGTAATTCGAAACATACTTCGATATTAAAAAATGGTAACTTTGGTAAACTGGGTACGTTTCTTTGTGATTCTGTGCACTTTTGACATATAAAGTCATTTTGCATAACAAAGACAGAATTTACATTGTGAATTATCAACGTCTACCTCACTTGTCTAAACATACAAACAGTTGGGAAAGGAAATCTACTAGGTACACCATTCAATAGGAGCACCACTTGCTCTTCAAATAAAAATATTATTATGTGCGTGTGGATTCAAGTGTTACTCTGAGCAGTGTTGTTTATGCCAGGTGAGTATGCAAAATTAATGAACTGTGGAGGTGCAAACGAGTGCTTTCGTAAATTTATCAAACAACATGTAAGCGGGCACAGGGTCGCTGACAAATGTCGGGAGGCGAATCCGTTCATCACACAGGCGGGCGTTGGGGAAGGCAGCCACATGTTTAGGTACAGTTGTGGTGGCTAACCGGGTTACAGGTCTGATGGTGTGAGGGTTACGCGTATCCTGGACGGGGATTAAATTCAGGTGGCGGTAACCCGCTCTTTGCCACTGATCGTGGACAGCCGCAATAGCCGTGGGGTGGTCTCGCTCTGCGTATCTCCGGCTACATCCTATGGACCCCTAAAGCACGTCGAAAACCCGAATAGACAAAGCGGATCATCGCTCATTCTTCTGCAGCCTCAATTTGTTTGTCGGAACTGAAGTAGACTGGTTTTAGAAATCGGTGAAAATTCAAAAGTTGAAGCGCAACCACGGCAAAGCATTTACTTAATGACATTATACTGTTGAATGGAACCTAAAATATTTAATTATTTAAAGGCCTACCGTCATCTGGCAACATTTTGGTGGATTGTACCTCCCATACGCTGCTCTGACATTATTCTCAGGCATTTTCTCGGCAGCTGCTGTTATAAAAACTGTAGAAGTGGATGATGTAGAGACAGAGATGAAAAGTAAGACGGCTGCATTCTGAACAGTGATTAGAAAGTAATCTGTGTTATATCTAAGCAACAAGTGTATTTTAATGCATGTTTTGTTTTACAACGGAGTAGTCGTGACCTGATTCTAACTCCATTCCTAAATGTTTCAGAGCACAGTCGTCAGGCAGTCAAGGAAGTTGCGGCAGGTAAGCCTCAGGTCTTAGTTCGGAGTGAATATCCCTGTATCTGCCCCTGCAAGAGAATTGCTAAGGAAGCTCGAAGGTCGGACACTGTTAAGGGCGTGCCAGTTCTAATAAAAGAATACCTATTAATTCAATAAAATGTTAAAACCAAACTTTGGCTTGAGACTGGCTTTAATGTTGCTTTTTTTTCAGTTTTGGCTCACGGAAGGAATTCCTTTTTTATTAAAGAATCGTTTTTGGCGAGTAAGATAAAATGCGATATAGGTTGCTGTTTTAACAATTTACACTGAAAGTATTATTGTCAGTTATTGTTAGCATTCTGTAAAGTTAAGCATACCATACCAAAGTTAATCACCCGCAGTAGATATTTTGTTAATACCGTGTAACAGTGCAATAACGCATCTAGACCCTTTTCTTTAAATTTTCCTTCTGGCTTCATACAGCCAGCCACGAACTTTTCTCTTGTGCGAACCTCTTCATCTTAGACTAGCATTTACATCGCAATATGTTGTTCTTTGCTTGTTTGATATATTTGAATCTCTTTTTTCCTCTACGGTTTGTACTCTCTTCATCTCCCTTGCCTCTCGATATCTTAACATATGTTCTTCTTGTCAGTGTTTCTCATGATTTGCTTTGTTTGTCAATTCTTCGAAGAAACTCGTTATTCTTTATCTTGTCAGCACACCTATTTTTCGGTATCCTTTTGCTGCATAATACATCAAGCGCTTCGATCCTCTTCTGTTATGGTTTTCCCACAGTCAACGATACACTTCCGCAGAACACTATGCCCCGAACATTCACTCTCCGATATTTCTTTCTTCGATGAAGACCTGGGTTTGACACAAGTAGATTTTTCTTCGCCAGGATCGCACTCTCTCCCTCAGCTAGTCTGATTTCATGTTCTTATTGCTCCGTCCTTCATTAGTTATTTTGTTTCCAGAGAAGCAGATTTCTTGAACTTCGGATGCTTCGACCTCATCTTGATAACGGCTTCCATTCAGGAACGAAGGAGCATACTCATTATGAAGGTGTAGAAGAAAGGGAATATTGGGTCACCGACACTGTTGAAAAAACATCCTGTTTCTTACTGACTGTAACCTTAATGTATGGGCACAAGTCATTGTATGATAAACACACGCCGGCCGGGTTGGCCGAGCGGTTCTAGGCACTAGTCTGTAACCGCTCGACCGCTACGGTCGCAGGTTCGAATCCTGCCTCGGGCATGGGTGTGTGATGTCCTTAGTTTAGTTAGGTTTAAGTAGTTATAAGTTCTAGGGGACTTTTTTTTAGAAACACACTGAAAACATTACAGAAACACTTCCGCGATATATCCTCCACAGGTTAAACACCACAGCTGGCCATTGATTCACTCGATGTCCTGCGTCATTTGAAAAGAGCAAAATTCGGGACTTGTCGGTGGCCACTATACGCTTCCAGTCTGCTATTGTCAATTCTGGTGTAGTTTGGCCCATTTGAAGACGCGCAGTGCAGCCTTACACGCTGCTGTGAGCAGTGCCTTTTGCGAAGTAGCCGTCCATTAGAAGCAGTTTCATTCCCATTGTTAACTTTGTAATTTATTTGGATTGAATTGTATTTACTGACAGCAGCAATCCTTGTAGAGTTTGAAACCGACTGCCAGTGACAAGAAGTGCCACTCGTGTCCATTCCTTGACTCCATTCAATATTCTCACGCAGTATTACGGTCACTGTTCTCACGCCTTATTACATTTCTGAGACTGGAATACAATTCCCGCTAGAGAGGCTGTAGAGTCCACGCGTAGATATACACTGACATAGCCAGCAACTTAGTTCAGGGATTGGTCTTCGGCATGTGCACATACGAAAATATTTTCGCGACATTCTGCGTCATCTGCACGTCGACCCATATTGCTGCGCTTATTCCGTAGAACAAAATGGCGCAACACACCCCGGCACCCGTTTCACTTTCCGTTAACTATTAGGGGCGATTAAGAAGTTTCTCCGCCGAAGGCCTTACGGTCCAGAATCGGTATGCCAGTGAGGCAAAATCGCCAAGGGTACTGAGGCATTCATCCCATCGATGCAACAGTTTGAATATATCCGTTTGGTGAAACACTGTGTTCGCTGCGTGATGAAGTCCGTAACGGCCTGCTTCACATCTTCGTCCGACAGGAATCGTCGGTTCTTTAAGGCCTTTTTGAGGGACCGAAGGCGTGGTAATGGCGTGGGGAGAGATCAGGACTGTATGGCGGCTGCTCGAGGATCTCCCGCTTCAGATGGAGTAACTTGGCCTCCCAGAGCGACCACCGTCTTGTGTCGAATGGCGACCAGCACAGAACTTGGCGCACCATTCCACAGAGTTGGCTCTTCTTTCTCCTGTGGATGTCTATCGGTGTTTGTCCTTCAGCAGCCAAGAAAGTAATAGCAACTCGTTGGCCCTGCTTGGACGCATTTGGTAATAACATCGCCGTAGTTTACGTTTCCCCATTTACCGTACGTGCGTCACAAAAACACGAATGCTGAACTAATCTCTTTCCTGCATGTCGGTGATTGCGTATGCGCATCAGAGTCACGTTTCGTTCCATATAGGCAGCAGCAAGACCGTCAAACAGAAATGCTTTAATCTCCCGTTATACTTTCGATAATCGGTGTTCATTGATCGCAAAAGTCGGACTGTTGTTTCCAGTTAGTTAGCTATTTAATTAGATGTTCCAGAAGCACGATTCTTTTATCGAAAGGAAGTGAAATGAGTCAGCCTACAGGATATATATTCATTAGTGTCAACATTAATGCACATAGTCATGCTCATGCGACTGCACAGAAAAATAAGTTTTTCTTTATTTAATTACTATTTTTAATACAAGGCACCAGTTCTTACATAGTAGTTCTTCAGTGGAATATAAAGAGTTGTCCAGAAGAAATAATATTACGTTAGATTTAAAACTGCTTAGCTGCCTTTCAGACATTTCTCGTTATTGGGCAAATGATATAAAACTTTGGTTGCTGCATATCGAAATTCCTTTTGAGCCACTGTCAGTTTCAATTCTGGGTACTAAAAATCATTTTCTCCTCTGGTGTTTTAGGTATGAACATCGCCATTTTTGTCCAGTTGTGATAGATTACTTATAACGAATTTCATTAACGAATATATGTACTGTGATGGTACAATTAAAATGTGCAACTCTTAAGAGGTGCCTGTATGGTGAGTGAGGGTGAACAGCACACCTGCTCGCTGCTTTTGCAGTCATTACTTTTTAAGTGTTGAGTACGAAACAAAATTATTAGAGCGCATAATCTTCTCACTGCTTTGTGCACTAACTGGTGAAAGTTACTAGTGGTATCAGTTATGTGGTCCGTTTAATGATCATAAGTTAATACTACTTTGTACGGTAGTTAAATTTTACGTAATATTTCCATCTTCATTCCATTAGAATACGCAGGGTGAGTCACTAACTATTGCCACCTAGAATAACTTCCAAAGTACTATAGGAGCAGAAACGTTTGTGGGACAAATGTTGCATTGGACAACGGGGGCCATAATATGACGTTAGTTTTTTTGTTGCCAGGTGGGGTCGCGTCGGAGATATGGTCAACTTTTTTTTTCTAATGGGATGCTATAGTTTGGTACTTATTTTCTGATAGCGGCTATCGAGACGAATCCAGTCATGTGTAACAGTAAGGTCACTGAATATCAATGAAGGTCAGAAAAGTGGCATAAAAGTCCATTTACAGAAGGTGTTCGAAGTGATGACCATTGGTATCAAAGCAGTGCTGCAATCTTCTTATCATGGATTGAGTAGTATTGCTTATCACTTCGATACTTATCGTAGCACATTCTCTGACAATTCTCCCTCGTATATCGTGCAAATAGCAAATATTCGCCGAATACGGCGTATCGATCTAATGTGCACTGACATGTAAACACTACTCGACGGTTTCGAAATACAGCACTAATAGGAACGCTAAGACTAGTATCGTAGAATCAAGTGAGTGTGAATGATGTATTCCTTCGAAGAACAAGTCGATATGCTTCTTATTTACGGAGAATGGCAACGAAATTCAGTGAGAGCTAGAGATTATACGCTGAAAGATATCCTCAACGTGCTCACCCTACACGTCGTACTTTTAAATACGTGTATGATAAACTGAGAACAACCGGATCTTTAACGCATCGGAAACATATCCGGCAAAGGAAAGTTACTAACGAGGAAACGGAAATTGGTACTCTTGCCACTGAGGTTCGAGAGCCTTGTGTTAGTTCGTGTCAAATCGCAAGGGAATCTGGCATGAGCCAGAGTAGTGTTGTTCATGTTCTGCATCGCGATAAATATCATCCTTACCACATCAATTTCCATCAAGAATTAACTGGCACAAATTGTATGTGTCGCATTAATTTCTGCTGATGGCCTCAACTTCGGATTCAGAGGGATGACACATTTATTAATTTGATTTTATTTACTGACGAGGCTACATTTACGAACCATGGAAATGTTAATTTGCATAGCATGCATTATTGGGCAACTGAAAATCCATGATGGCAGCGGCAAGTTGCACAAAAGAACCGCGGTCGGTGGATGTATGGTGTGGGATTCTGAAGAACAGAATTATAGGCCCCTATTTCACCGAAGGAAATGTTAATGGTAGAAAGTAGACAACATTCCTGCAAGAAATATTGGGCTTGTTATTGGAAGAAATACCTTTGGGACCTAGGAACAGAATGTGCTATCAACACGACGGGTATCCGGCACATTTTTTGCCGATGGCTAGAAATGAGTTAACAGAGACAATTCCCAAAACGTTGGATTGGACGCGGAGGAGATGTGTCGTGGCTGGTTGGTTTGCCAGACATGACGCCTCTGGATTTTTTCTTGTGAGACATTGTTTATGGAGACGTTGCAACTACATCTGAAGATATGCGAGAGAGAATTGTCAGAGCATGTGCTTCAATAAATGACGATGTGATAAGGAATACCACTCAATCCATGATAAGAAGATTGCAGCACTGCATTTATACCAATGGTCATCACTTCGAAAACCTGCTGTAAATGGACGTTCATGCCACTTTTCTGACATTCGTTGACCTTCAAAGACCTTACTGTTAGACTGTTAGACGTCATTGGATTCATCTCTATAGCCGCTATCAGAAAATAAGTACCAAACTATAACATCCCATATGAAAAAACAAAGCTGACCTTCATACCTCTGACGCGACCCCACCTAGCAACAAAAAACCAACGTCATATTATGGTCCCCGTTGTCCCATGCAACTTTTGTCCCACAAACTTTTCAGCTCCTATCACACTTTCGGAGTTATTCTTGGTGGCAGTAGTTAGTGACTCACCCTGTATGGTCTTGCGAAACTGATTGAATTATTTTAAAAACACCCTGTATTTTTCAAGCGACTGACTTAAGAGGAAGATATTTTTGCCACTGTAATCCCATCCGGGAGGCATATGGAGCGAGAAGATGAAACAACATTTAAGAGAAAAAGTGTTTTCGTCAATCACCAACAATGAAATGACGTACCGTATAGGAAATATAATAATTAAGATATGTACCTGTAATATCACATATTCGATGTGTATCTAAGGACCTAACTAGCTGCATTCACTCTGTGGTGTTTCTCTTCCACAAGGTCTGCCAACGTTGGAGGATACCACGTGGCTGGGCCCAGAACATTAACGGCACCGATCAACATTTCCTGCTCGCCCTAAACCAGGTATGTCCTTGCTAAATGTTTGCTACCTTAGTTACAGAGTTAATATTGACCATGGAGCATATGTCCTCTCAAATGAACCAGTCCCAACTGTAGGTACGATGTTCAGTTTTACAGGGATCAAGCCTCTGACAGTCTCCATACAAATGTTTCGGTTGCTCTTGAAAGTGCTGTCGTACGACAGTATACAAAATAATCCTATAAAGTACAAAATAGCTGTATATGGTGGAAAGTTTGTTGATGTTAACGATCGAATCAGCCTGTCAACAAAATGGCCGCCCACATGTTGCGAACTTTGTTTCTAGTACGCCGCAAAAGTTACCCTGGGACGCTCTTACGCATCCGCCATATAGTCGCGATCTCGCCCGATGCGATTTTCTTATTTTTCGAGCGTTGAAGAAAGAAATTCGTGGTTGTCGGTTTGCTTCACATGAAGTGGTGCACACCTGAATACAATCATGGTTCCGCAAGATACTGCAAACAATTTTCGGTGTAGGCTTTATCTTTCTGACCTCACAGTGGGATAAATGTACTAACAGTTACGGCGAATAATATTGAAATATCAGAAAGCTTACTTACTTTTTGTCATATATGTCTTTGACTTCCCCTTCTGCGTCTATTTTATACGAGTTTCGAAACCTCTTGAATAGCACACTACTGTACTAGCCTTTTCAAGAGTTTTAGAGTGTCCTCTAATGAGATAAATAGTTCCAGTTAAAAATCTAAACTTGCTTTTTGCTCTCTGTTGAAATGCGAGATAATAGGGTCAAAAGAGGTTACGTTACGAGTCCTCTCTCCCCCGCCCGGCTCCCCTTCCCACGCCTATATCTCGTATCGATTGTGAAATGTTCACAAAACGAAGGGAGTGTAACGCCTTATGCGGCTCATACTAGGGTAAATTAACTCGGTGACAGGTTAATAAACAATGCAGAAATAGAGGAGCAAGTGAGGTGGAACCGCGTCGAGACATTACGAGATTTTTTTAAAAATGATGACAAAATGAAGTTCACTGAACGGCGAAACAAAACAGGAGCGCGCTGAAGGTCCCTTGTCTGGATCTTGCACCCCGTTGGGTCCGGATCCTTTCTCTGATTGTGAGGCAAAGGGCATTTACAGCCTTTACATCTTCGTCTGAGGCAACTGTTGTATCGGGCTCCTTATGATCCAGATAACCAAAATTGGGACGTATTTTAAGGTGAATATTTTTAGCATGATGTTGAGTCAGCAACTGTAAAATGTAATTACATTAAATTTCAGCCTCCAGTTGCATAAGGAAAGAAACTTTAGCTAGGTTTCGGATATGATAATGAAGCCTTCTTCAGAAATGTCACAATATAAAATCAAATTAACATATATCTGCCATGTGTTAATTTATTATATATTGTGACATTTCCGAAGAAGGCTACATTATAATAGCCGAAACCTAGGTAAAGTTTCTTTGCTTATGTAGCTGGAGGCGGAAATTCAATATAATTGTATTTGAAGATCCTTCCTCGTTCCACGCATGGAATTGATCAGGAAATGACCATGTGTCAACATCGACCTCATGCAAAACTTCATAGAGTCTGCGCCGTGAATGGCTAAGTGTGCTGAAAGATGGACCTACATGCTGTTAACGAGAGGCAGCACTGGAGGACGCACAATGTCTCTGAGGTATCTCTGTGCCAGAGAATAGCTACAGGAGCTCAAATGGTAATCGAAAGCAAGACACGATAATGGTTGGGGTAATACAGTGATAGAACTTGTCCTAACGCTTCGGGGGCTTTACAGACTCTGTTGACAGATATTTGAGAGAGCTAGAACAGTCGTTATAATGCAACACCATTACTCAGAAGTCCACGCTACCCAGATTCAGGAATTGTCTAAACGTAGTCGTCTATGTTGTGGTGCTATCGACACCGAATGCAGTGTCGTGGCTTCTGCCAGTGTCCAATAAATTATGCAGGACGACACAGTGTGTTGCAGTGAACCGATTACTTGTGCCAGGGTAGCAAGTGGTAATGTGAATACGATGTACCTCGGGCTCATTATGGTGTTGCTCCCTCGGTGTGATTAGAGTTTCTCGAATACAATCTAGACGATTCTGTAATTTCCCTCATGTTAACGTTCAGTCTGACAGTGGGTCATATCTCTACGCTCCATATCATAATGGACTTCAGAAGATCATTCTGTATGCTGACAACAATAATTACTCAGGAAAACTCTAATGCTGCTGACGTGTTCTTCATGGTCGTGCACGAGGCTCACAAAGATGCCGAGGCAGTCCACGCCCATTATAAATAGCTTTAAGTTATAACTGGAAGGTGAGACCAACACACGATTAAATTTGTAAGTGATTTGGGGTTGAATAAGGAGCGAAAACTAGTACACGGAGGTGAAACCTTTGGCAGTAACAATGGCTCAAACTTGAATGGGCACTGTCTCGAGCTGACCTAGAATGACAGATACGGTCACGTCATGCGAAGCTGTTTCACTCTGCGCCAGAGTTCGTCAGTTGGAATCGTAGTAGATGGCGAGTGGTGGTGTGGCATTATCTCAGTAATGAACGACTATGTGGTTTCAATAGGTGAGAGGCACTCCACGCTATCACACCAATCGTGGCGCTCACACGTCGATGACGCGTACAATCTGACAACGTTCCCTCCCCTTTTCAGAATACCCCCATACGAATAGTCCAGTCTGATAACGTAGCAGAAACGGAAACCGACTGTAAAGACAACGTTGTGCCAATCTTGAGCCCCGCGTTGTTGGGCGCACCATTTTCGGTGTGATTGTTTCTTCTATGACAACAAGGGAAACCAGCCTATGGTTGCTAATCTGACATTCAGTAGTGGTCCAGAAGTCGTCCCACTGTCCGTATGGACACTTGTATCATTGCAAACAAGCCCAGTTTCTGACTCAAGAACCATAACGCGGCTGTGCGATCCTGCACAATCGAGTGAACATTATGTTTGTCCTATCAGGCGCTAGGTATGTGGGGCTCCTGCCATCCTGCGTGAAGTTGAGTAAGGCCATTCATAATCCATCTGTTCCATATTCGCATGATAGTCATGGTATGAAAGCGAACACTAGCAGGGATGTCACAGGAAGGCAAACCGCAGTCTCGGCAGGTGACGATCGTGCTCTTGATGCTGGTATCCGTTTCTCTGTCACACAGACAAGATCCTATCACAAGTAATCAAGTGTACGGTTAGATTTCTGTACGAGAAACGCGGTACCTTATTTACAGGATGTACAGGCAGATTCAAAAGTGCGTTAACTTTTAGAAACGCACCAGTTCACGGAATGATGTACTCAGAGAGGTAAAACGTGACACACTTGCCTGAAATGATCTGGAGTTTTATTCATATGAGAACCGAGTGCAAACCTACCAACAGATGCCTCTCAAGAGCAACACGTCAATGACGCCGCATGCAAACTCGAACAAGTGCAGAATTTGGGCTGCCGAAAATTCTAAAGCCATCATGGAAACACCACAGTATGACCAGAATCTCACGCTGCGATTTGGATATGCCACATCAGCCGTGATCGGGGCCTTTTTCTCCAAGGAAATGCTTAGTGCTTTTTTTGAGACTGTCAGTGTGATTTTTTTTCTGGGTACGAGGTACGCCCATATGCTAGAACACCATCATTCTTAGCCTTGCTGATAAACACCTGTTGGAAATGTGACTTTTTTGTAGGATGGTGTTCCACCTCATATTTGCTACACGTGTGAAAGATCTCTGGCGCACATCGTTTGGTGAGGATCGCGTGTTGAGCCGTTATTTCCGCCATGCTTGGACCCCCATGTCCCCAGACCTCAATTATTGATTGTGGGTGATCGTCCGACCTCGTTACCAGTACAACATCCAACGGAATATTCTCACCATACATGCTGACGTGCTATACGGTGGTAATAACAACATTGTCCTTCGGCTACATATATTGTTGATGAACGACAGACAAAATGTTGAAAGTTTCTTATAAAGGACGTCGTCTTTGCTAGAAAATCAATTGTTATACTAGGTACTGCTTTTGTGTCATATGAAGTGACATCTGCTGGTCATTTTTTGCATTTTTTGTTTCAATAACACCCTATATCATTTCAAGAATGTGTGTCAGTTTTTACCTCTCTAGATAGATTTTCCGTAAAGTACTGAATTTTCAATTGCTATGGATTTTTAGACCACCCTTAGACGACGCTTTTCCTTCCTACATTGTCCACTTGCGTTTAAATGCTAATAATTTGCATGTACAAACCTGTAGTACAGTGCATGTCAGTTTGATGTTTGTTGCATGACTCCTTCATGGTGTTGCAGTTTTAATGTTCCCCGGTGACTAGCTTGTAAGCTATGATAATATGCTCACATGATGATAACACTAATGCACTCAGGTATCCATTGTGATACTCATTCAACATTGCAACACTCACGAAGTATTAATACACTTGGTGTGGATATGTATGTGTTCATTTGGATATGTATGTATTCATTTCCTGCCGCACGGAGTGGCTACGCGTTTTCTGGCGGCATGTCCCATCCCGTCGGAGGTAAGTATAAGTACTGTGTAAGTCTAGAACGCGATGACCTCAGCAGTTTGGCCCCTTAAGAATTCACACACATTCGAACATTTGTTCATTTCTTCCAGATGCTTGACTTTTTTACCAGTGTTTCTGCTATCAAACTAAAAAATAACTTATATATGACCGTTGTACTAGAAACAGACGCCAGCGCGTGCATGACGCAGTAGCTTAGTGTGGCCTGGGCTGTCTCTTTCAGACGGATGACACCTTCCAAAATTGCACCACGCCGACTGGCACGACGGGCGTCTGCCGACACCTTGCCGCCTGCTTACTGCGTGACTTCGAGGAGAAGCTGGACGTCTTCCTTTCGGGTTACCTGTGCATCATCAAGGGCGGGTAAGGCTACATTTGTGTACCTGCCGTGTTCACGGCCGACTTAGCTGTCAACTGCTCGGAATTCAGCATTTTATTTAAATGTATCATTTTACTTCCATATAATATCTGAAGTAGCGTAATACAGTGACGAAAAAAATCGCAGCACTAAAAAATAATTAATGTGGAGTGATGGGAATTCGGGAATACATTTAATTTGTCTTTGTAACATATGTAAGTGATCAACATTGAGAGATCAAGTTAATGTAAGTCCGAGATAAGCTATTGCAAATGTGAAATGCTGGCACAGTAATAAACGGTGTGACTGCCGGAACGTTAAATGCAAGGATATATTCAACAGCAATATGTGGGCGAACATTATCGTGTTGGAAAACATCCCCTGGAATGCTGTTCATGAATAGTAGCAAAACAAGTCGAAACATGAGATGGCCGTACAAAACTGCAGTCAGGATACGTGAGATAACCACGTCAGTGCTGCTGCTGCCATACGAAATCGCATCCCAGACCACAAATACAGGTGTAAGTCGACGCAGGTTGGTTGTAGGCACTGAGCTGGCCTCCTTCTAACCAACATTGCCATCACTATCACCCAGGCAGAACCAGCTTTCACCAGAAAACACAACAAACCTCCAACGTGTCCTTCAATGAGCTCTCGCTGGACACCCCTGAAGTCCCAAATCGCGGTGGTTTGGGTTCAGAGGAATGCACGCTATAGGGCGCGTGGCTCGCAGTTGTCCTGGAAGTATCCAATATGTAACAGTTCGTTGTGTCTGGCCTGCCAACTGCTGTTCAGATTGCTGCTGCAGATGCAGTACGATGCGGCAGAATCATAAGCCGAACGCGATGAGCTCCCTTCTCGGTAGTGCCACGAGACCGTCCACAGCCCGGTCGTCTTACGGCCGTGCATTCATTCCCGTATTCACCGGTGCCAGCAGTCATGTACGTCACAGAAAGAACATCCAGCTTATCGTAGCCCTATTACACGACCTCGTTAAAACTCAGTGAGGTGTTAGTAATTACCACTTTGTCGCATTAAAGTCATTCTTGACTAACAGCAACTCACCGCTTCCAATCTCAAAGGTAGCTAACGTTCACCAACGTCACAGGGTGTATTTAAAGCAACCCTGATTTTCATTCGCATAGTGACGCTACTAGTGCCACTCTTACGCGACAGGCGCGAAATCTGAATAGGCATCACCTTTCAGTTGCAGAAACACGCCAACCAACTTTCGTTTACGTGGCCCAATTCATTCTTCATGTCTCGATTTGCTTTCCACGTCAGTGTAGTTTATTTCATGAATTACAGAAATAACAAATGAATTGTACCTTGATTTATGAAGCCATTGACTGAGCAATATAATGAAAGTTACTCAAGCCAGTGAAGCTACTCTTCTCTCCTTTGGGGAGCTCTAAGGTAAGCATTGTTGCAGATTTATACCAGCACTACAATTACTGGCAAAGAAAACCAACGTTGCCGGCCACTGCAGGTGCTTACGTACGCAGAGTCTTTAAAAGTTAGTTGTAAGACCTTAAAATCCACATTAAAAATAAATGGTATGATAAACTGATAGTAGTATGATAAACTTATAAAGTTTAGACGTCGGGGTAGTACGTAGTTTCATGACACGCTCCATAGGACTACGGTACTGAGTAAAACGTCGCAACATATTGCTTGAGAAAACGTAATCTACGTCATGCGTAGCAGCGGAAGCTGTAAACCTACATCTGCATCTACATAGATACTCCGCAAGACACCGTAGGGTACATGGTGGAGGATATCCTGTGTCATACCCTCCCGTTCCACTCGCAAATAGAGAGAGGAAAAAATGACTGTACGCCTCCGTATGAGCCCCTAATCCCGTATCTTATCTTTGCAGCCCTTACGCGCGATGTATGTTGGAGCCAATTGAATCTTTCGGCAGTCAGCTTCAAATGCCAGTTCTCTAAATTTTGTTAATTGCGTGTCCCAAAAAGAACGTCGCGTGCATTTGAAGGATTCCCACTTGAGTTCCCGAAGCACTTCCGTACGACGTTTTGTTCGAACTTACAGGTAACAAATCTAGCAGCCGTCCTCTGAATTACTTCTATGTCTTCCTTAAATCCGGCCAGGTACGGGATCTCAAACGCTCAAGCAGTATTCAAGAACAGGTCGCACCAGCGTCCTATATGCGGTCTCCTTTGCAGGTGAACCACTCTTTCTTAAAATTCTCCCAATATACCAAAGTCAAACATTTGTCTTCCCTACCACAGTTTTCATATGCTCGTTCATTTCATACCGCTTTGCTACGTTACGCGCAGACTGTTAAACGACTTGAATGTGCCAAGCTGCGAACGTCATAGCTTTGTTCTTCCTACTCATCCGCATTGATTGACATTTTTCCACATTTGGGGCTACCTACCATTCATCACACAAATTGGAAATTTTGTCTAAGTCGTCTTGTCTCCTCCTATAGTTAGTTAACTTTGACACCTTGCCGTACACCACGGCATCAACAGCAAACAACTGCAGACTGCTGCCCACCCTGTCCGCCAGATGGTTTATATATACAGACAACAGCGGTCCTACGTCACTTCCCTGGGGCACTCTTGGGGATACGCTCGTCTCTGATGAACAATCTCCGTCGGGAACAATTATCAGTTAAGAAATCATCGAGCCATTCACATATCTGCGAACCTATTCCATATGCTCCTGCAATGGAGCACCGTGTCAAATGATTTCCGGAAATCTATAAATATGGAATCTGCCTGTTGCTCTTCGTCTATAGTCCTTCGTTTATGATGTGAGAAAAGGGCAAGCTGAGATTCGCACAAGCGATGCCTTCTAAAACCATACTGATTCGTGGACATAAGCTGCTTAGGCTGAAAAAAATGTTTTATATTAGAACTGAGATGTGTTCAGTGATTCTGCAGCAAACTGAGGTTAGCGATATAGGTCTGTAATTTTGCGGGTCAGTTGTTTTACCTCTCTTATGTACTGGAATCATCTGCCTTTTACTCCAGTAACTGGGGACTTCGTACTGGGCGAGAGAGTCACGATTAATGCAAGATACGTAAGGGGCCTGTGCCGTAGCGTAGTCTTTCTAAAATCGAAATGGGATTCCATCCGGGCCTGTTGATTTTCAAATCTTTAAGTTGCTTTTCTACGCCAGGTATGCTTATTTCTATGTCGGTCATAGGTCAATTGACGGTATGTTTCTACGGTTCTCCTGGGTAAACGATATCTTGATCGTGAAATTTAGAACTTCGACTTTCGTTTTGCTGCCTTCAACTATCACACGAGGCAGGTCAGCAAGGGACTTTGAGCCACTTAGCAATTTTACCTATGACCACAATTTTGTTCTCTGTCAGATATTTTGCTGTGAGTGTGGCGCTGGTATTTGTTGTATGCTTCGCGCATAGGTCTTTCCATAGATGCACGAATTACTAACCTTCGCTTGTCGTCGTTTGTGCGTCCCCGTCTGAACCTAGAGTGCAACAGCCTCTGCTTCTTCAACATCTCATGAATTTCCTTATTAAACCATGGTGGGCCTTTTCCATCTTCTATCCTTTCACTAGGCACGTACTCTACGGACCACAATTTACAATCTGCTTAAACCTTGGCCATAATTCCTGTACATCCCTGTTACTGGTGCAAAGTAATGGCAATTCATAGTCTAAGTAAGATGTTTGCTTATCTGCTCCAGCTAGCAGAAACACGCACCTCGACTTCTTGATTGATTTCTTAACTTTCATAATCGTAGTTGTTATAATGGCATCATGATCACTAATCCTTCTATACAGACTTTGTGAATAACGTTCGGCATATCAGTAGCTACAAGTGCGTGAGGGCTCCCAAACTAGCTGCTCAAGACAACTTTCAGGAGGCGTATTCAAAAGTGATCGCATGAATGTCTGTTTGTACTCCCCGTGGTCTAGGGGTAGCGTCTTTGATTCATAATTAAAACGTCTTCGGTCCCGGGTTCGATCCCCGCCACTGCCTAAATTTTGATAAATAATCGGCATTGGCGGCCGAAGACTTCCGGCATGAGAAGTTAGCCTCATTCTGCCAACGGCCTTGTCAAAGAGGGCGGAGGAGCGGATAGAGGTTCAGGGAACTCTCTTGTCCTAGGGGTGGGAAATAATCCCTAAAGGCGGAAGAATCATCAATGATCAACGACATGAGGATGCAGAAGGCAATGGAAACCACTGCATTAAATACACGTAACGTGTATCCACAGGACATGTGGCCTGTAATTGGAGGAGTGTCATGATGATCTCTCCATTGGCAAAAGATTCCGGAATAGTCCCCCATTCGGATCTCCGGGAGAGGACTGCCAAGGGGTAGGTTACCATGAGAAAGAGATTGAATAATCAACGAAAGGATAACGTTCTACGAGTCGGGGCGTGGAATGTCAGAAGCTTGAATGTGGTAGGGAAACTAGAAAATCTGAAAAGGGAAATGCAGAGGCTCAATCTAGATATAGTAGGAGTCAGTGAAGTGGAAGGAAGACAAGGATTTCTGGTCAGATGAGTATCGGGTAATATCAACAGCAGCAGAAAATGGTATAACAGGTGTAGGATTCGTTATGAATAGGAAGGTAGGGCAGAGGGTGTGTTACTGTGAACAGTTCAGTGGCCGGGTTGTTCTAATCAGAATCGACAGCAGACCAACACCGACAACGATAGTTCAGGTATACATGCCGACGTCGCAAGCTGAAAATGAACAGATAGAGAAAGTGTATGAGGATATTGAAAGGGTAATGCAGTATGTAAAGGGCGACGAAAATCTAATAGTCATGGGCGACTGGAATGCAGTTGTAGGGGAAGGAGTAGAAGAAAAGGATACAGGAGAATATGGGCTTGGGACAAGGAATGAAAGAGTAGAAAGACTAATTGAGTTCTGTAACAAGTTTCAGCTAGTAATAGCGAATACCCCGTTCAAGAATCACAAGAGGAGGAGGTATACTTGGAAAAGGCCGGGAGATACGGGAAGATTTCAATTAGATTACATCATGGTCAGACAGAGATTCCGAAATCAGATACTGGATTGTAAGGCGTACCCAGGAGCAGATATAGACTCAGATCACAATATAGTAGTGATGAAGAGTAGGCTGAAGTTCAAGACATTAGTCAGGAAAAATCAATACTCAAAGAAGTGGGATACGGAAGTACTAAGGAATGACGAGATACGTTTGAAGTTCTCTAACACTATATATACAGCAATAAGGAATAGCGCAGTAGGCAGTACAGTTGAAGCGGAAGGTAGTGCAGGGAAGGTAAGACGAAATGGCTGCAGGAAAAATGTGAAGACATCGAAAAAGATATTATTGTCGGAACGACAGACTCAGCATACACGAAAGTCAAAACAACCTTTGGTGACATTAAAAGCAACGGTGGTAACATTAAGAGTGCAACGGGAATTCCACTGTTAAATGCAGAGGAGAGAGCAGATATCGGAAAGAGTACATTGAAAGCCTCTATGAGGGAGAAGATTTGTCTGATGTGACAGAAGAAGAAACAGGAGTCGATTTAGAAGAGATAGGGGATCCAGTGTTAGAATCGGAATTTAAAAGAGCTTTGGAGGACTTACGGTCAAATAAGGCAGAAGGGATAGATAACATTCCATCAGAATTTCTAAAATCATTGGGGGAAGTGGCAACAAAACGACTATTCACGTTGGTGTGTAGAATATATGAGTCTGGCGATATACCATCTGACTTTCGGAAAAGCATCATCCACACAATTCCGAAGACGGGAAGCTTAACAGCTCATGCATCGAAGCTGCTTACAAGAATAATATACAGAAGAATGGAAAAGAAAATTGAGAATGCGCTAGGTGACGATCAGTTTGGTTTTAGGAAAAGTAAAGGGACGAGAGAGGCAATTCTGACGTTACGGCTAATAGTGGAAGCAAGGCTAAAGAAAAATCAAGACACTTTCATAGGATTTGTCGACCTGGAAAAAGCGTTCGACAATATAAAATGGTGCAAGCTGTTCGAGATTCTGAAAAAAGTAGGGGTAAGCTATAGGGAGAGACGGGTCATATTCAACATGTACAACAACCAAGAGGGAATATTAAGAGTGGACGATCAAGAACGAAGTGCTCGTATTAAGAAGGGTGTAAGACAAGGCTGTAGCCTTTCGCCCCTACTCTTCAATCTGTACATCGAGGAAGCAATGATGGAAATAAAAAAAGAAAGGTTCAGGAGTGGAATTAAAATACAAGGTGAAAGGATATCAATGATACGATTCGCTGATGACATTGCTATCCTGAGTGAAAGTGAAGAAAAATTAAATGATCTGCTGAACGGAGTGAACAGCCTAATGAGTACACAGTATGGTTTGAGAGTAAATCGTAGAAAGACGAAGGTAATGAGAAGTAGCAGAAATGAGAACAGCGAGAAACTTAACATCAGGATTTATGGTCACGAAGTCAATGAAGTTAAGGAATTCAGCTACCTAGGCAGTAAAATAACTAATGACGGACGGAGCAAGGAGGACATCAAGAGCAGACTCGCTATGGCAAAAAAGGCATTTCTGGCCAAGAGAAGTCTACTAATATCAAATACTGGCCTTAATTTAAGGGAGAAATTTCTGAGGATGTACGTCTGAAATACAGCATTGTATGGTAGTGAAACATGGACTGTGGGAAAACCGGAACAGTAGAGAATCGAAGCATTTGAGATGTGGTGCTATAGAGGAATGTTGAAAATTAGGTGGACTGATAAGGTAAGGAATGAGGAGGTTCTACGCAGAATCGAAGAGGAAAGGAATATGAGGTTCAAAATGGTTCAAATGGCTCTGAGCACTATGGGACTCAACTGCTGAGGTCATTAGTCCCCCAGAACTTAGAACTAGTTAAACCTAACTAACCTAAGGACATCACAAACAGCCATGCCCGAGGCAGGATTCGAACCTGCGACCGTAGCGGTCTTGCGGTTCCAGACTGCAGCGCCTTTAACCGCACGGCCACTTCGGCCGGCGGAATATGAGGAAAACCACTGATAAGGAGAAGGGACAGGATGATAGGACATCTGGTAAGACATGAGGGAATGACTTCCATGGTACTAGAGGGAGCTGTACAGGGCAAAAACTGTAGAGGGGGACAGAGATTGGAATACGTCACGCAAATAATTGAGGACATAGGTTGCAAGTGCTACTCTGAGATGAAGAGGTTAGCACAGGAAAGGAATTCGTGGCGGGCCGCATCAAACCAGTCAGTAGACTGATGACCAAAGAAAAAAAAAAAAAAACTCCCTGGAGTGAATCCATTGACTTCCCAGTCTACACTCAACAGGTTAAATTCGCCTGCTACTAATATTTCATGATCGGAGTATTTAGTTCATTCTTTGAATGACTAAAACTGCCCCAGAGGAATCAGGTGACCGGTAAAAATATCCGACAGTTAACTGGGTTTCACCTACACCAGTTATATGCGACCGGCCGACTTCATTGTCGCACTCAACTTCGACCTCAGTAGAGACAATGTTGTCAGCTGCAAATGAAAATTCCCCCTCCTATGGCCTCTAATCCTTCTTTTTCACTAAATATCTCAGAGCTTCCTACTTCGGGTTTCAGCCAGCTCTCACTCCCAAGAATAATTTGAGCGTGAGAACTTTCGTGGAGGGCAGTGAATTCGGGGAATTCATTACGAACACTTCGACAATTCAGTGATAAAATTGTGAAAGTCGAAGTGTATTTATTCTGAACGCCGTATGGCTTCCCTTCCTGTGAATCGATTGGCGAGTGGTCATCAGAGCACCTCAAACTACCGCCTAGCGTAAAATAACCTGATGTGCACTCCATAAGAATTCTGCTACCGGAGTAGCTGCTTCCTTAGTGTAGTGCACCCCTGACGTATCGAGGGGAGTCATACAAATCCCCAGACGATAGCGCAGGTCCAGAAATCTGCAGCCAAGATCGTCACAGAGTCGACGAAGCCATTGGGTGAGAATCTACTCGGCTCCATACCAAAGGACCCCCATTAACTCTGGGAACGATGCTGCAAATTGCGAGCTCTACTTGCACCCCGCGGGCGAAGCCAGCAGTCTTCAACACCTCCGCCAGCTCCTTGTATGAACTGAGGATCACCTCAGAAACCATTCGACAGGTGTCGTTGGTGCCGACGTGAGCCACAATCTTCAGACCACCGCACCCTGCAATCTTGATAGCCACCGACAAGGCCGCCTCCATATCTATACTTAAGTTATTATGATGTAAATTTACGACTGTATTGCTACTTTTATAGGAAACCACTGTGAAAATATGTAATTGAGATACAAAATTTATTACATTTTGGGCCCATTTCTGACTGTTATTGAGGACTATAATTTATTCTAGGCGTTATGAGTTCTTAGAAATTTCGAGATGTGGATTTTTGTTTAACAAAAAATCGAATTTGCCTTCAAATGAAATTATGAGTAACTGAAAATTGTGTATCCCAGTGGTTCCAGAGTGAACGCACCTCCTTAAAAATACTGATATTTTGCGTTTTACCAATTTCACCTTCATTCGTCGCTTACTATGACAATAAATATTTATTTTGTATAAAAATTATATTCATATTCCAAAGTGCAACCACCAGTAACTTCTTCGGGTGTTCGTTGTTTACCAGTATAATAAAACTTAACTTCGTGAAAAGTTATGAAATTATAGCTTTTCATATTTTGAAATCCAAAACGTTAAGGCATACACGACAACTGGAAACTTCTTGGCTGAGTTAAACTGTGAACTAGACACGGAGTCAGACGTGGCAGAACAATGACTACCACGACTCGCTCTCAGATCAGCATTTTCACAAGTACGTCTTGAGCTGTGAGTCGTACATGGATAGCACTTTCCCACGAAAGACCAAAGTCTCAATTTCAATTTCCGGTCCGGCAAAATATTTTAATTTTCTAGGAAGTTCCAATACGGAACACACTCCGTTGCGTGTAAATTTCATACTGGCATGCCCAAAAAGCTTATAAAAATACGTATGAAAATGGAAGGCGATCACACACTAAGATATAGTATCATTGAGGCCTGAGTGAAAGGCCTCTATGGTGGATGGAAGTCAGCGGGCCAGAAGCCTTTTACGCTGGACGGCATAGCTGAGGGGTAGTGACTGGAGGCCTGTGTACCGTTCAACGTGTTGTCATGAAATCATCCACGTTAAAACACTTGTTTGTTGTTAATTAACAATAACAATTGATACTAGGGGAATTTAATGCCACCTTGGACGAAAGATACACACGGCCTGTAGGCGGCCTAACAGCTTCCAGCGTCCTCCAGCCCATGGGTCATGCCGTCAGCGATTCTGCAGGGTCACTGGCCGCAGCAGCGAGCGGCAGCTCCCAGTACCGAGTGCAGACAGCCTAGCCCCACAGGACAGGGCACCCAGAGGTGCGCCGAAGCACTCCTCGGACTCAGTAGAAATGACATAGTGTACGCGGATTGTGAAATGTTAACTTTCATTACCGTTAACGTCGCAATTGAAAATATTCCAGCTTTTTATGCCGTTCTCGATAGGATTTCACATTAAAAGCTAAAGTTTTATCCTCATCTGTGAAGGACAACCGACAACAGCCAATTTCGCTCGCGTATTCGAAGCGTGTGACGTCACATCACTGCATGGGAGCACACGTAAACGGAGTTTCGCTGCATTCATTAGTGAGGTTGTGTGTGAATCGACACTCGAATGAGCTAAGACCCTCTTGAGAATCTACTCCACTTACGAGGACGAAACATGGGATTTTAATGAGAAATTCATTCGACAACAGCATAATAGCCCAAAATATGGTCTCGTCCGCTGGTGCTGTGGCAACCGTGACTTCCTACAAGAGTATAGGCAGGCTGCAAGGTGATGCGTGGATGACGACGGCCGAACGGCTGATGGCCTCTTGCTCGAATGGTTGACCTCCAGGTTAGGAAGCCGGCAGCAGTAGATCTTGCCCACTGGTTGGAGGGCACCAAGTGCAAAGCATTGGAATCAGTGTGAGTAGTAGGGCAACAGCTAACAGCAACAGTCCAGAGGTGGAGAGTGGTTAATCTATGTAGACTCGTTGATTTACAAGCCATCGTACGTTTCATTCAGAGCTGGTGACTGACAGACTGTAATACCTCTGACCAGATGAGTATTTATATAGGCTTGGATCTTCGTCGTTTTGCTAAATCTTCGGTTTCTAACACGTATGCCATAACAGGAGCACGGATTAGACTTGTAGCAGTCACGTCACCTATGCCACAGTGGTTCTTCCTTTCTCCTGAGTCACTGCTATTACATCCCTGTTTACCCTGTTTGGCTCTGGCATATGGTAACCGTCTGCTACAACGTGGAGACAGTATCCTAATGTCAGTTGGTAGCATCTGCAAGTAACTTCCCCTGACCAGCCCCGACTGACCCGTTTCCCTGGCTTCTTGCTTTAGTCTTGAAGGCGTCTCAATTATACTCGATCGGGCCCTGTAAATTATTGGTCGTGCTTCAAGTCAAATTTAATGGAACTAATTTAAAACTGGTTCCCAAGAACAACAACTATACGTGCGCAAAACTGTCAGTAGTCATCATCTAAGCAAATTGCTCTCAGACTTTGGAAGTATTACGGATGTCAGTTTCGCATCCTTTGGTTCGAGTGTGTAGCAACAAACAATTTTAGGCAATCTGTGTTAACAATGTAAAGCACTGTGGCATCAGTTCGCAGTGATGCACAACAGACCATACTGGAATAGAACGTGTGTTCTCAAAAGAAAAAAACTGTATTTGTGTTGGAATGTGGATTTCACTTAAGAAGCGAACAAAACTACACTGATGGAAAAAATTACTATACCCTTCCAGAGCTTGCAATTCACACTGGATTTATTGTTGCAACGGTGCAGATGTAGTACGTGTAATCTTCAGGTTAACATATCAATAGGCCCCTACTACAAGCGGTTCTGAGGCATCAGGCATCGACCCATGCTAAAAACCCACATTAGTGCATCTAGAGTATCTCCCACAAGTGTTGTGCAGGCGCTGAATCAGGCATCCAGTCAGTCGTACTGATGGCGACTACTGTCTTGCGATGTGTTATGCTATGCGTGCTCGACCCCTTCATATAGCTATGTAAGACATATTGGTTGATGAGTCGCACGAGTCACTTTTCGTTCCATCACATCCCACACGTGCTCGCTTTGTGACAAGCCTGGGGATCGTGCTGGCCAGGGAAGTTTCTGTGCGTCTTGCAGAGCACGTTGAGTTCGACAGGTAGTGTGTGGGCGAGTGTTATCCTGCTGGAACAACACATCTCCTTCCTGTTTCAAAAACAGCAAGAGAAAAACTTTCAGCATATACCGAGCGATGGCTAGAAATACCATAAGTGAAGAAGAATCGTAGCTTATCGCACCCCAGACCAGAAGGCCTGGAATCGGGCCAGTGTGACTTGGACGAATGCACTGTATGAGATAGCTTTCATCAGCTCTGTATTCTAAGCGTAAACGACCACCACTTGCGTGAATGCATAATCAGATTTCGTCGCTGAAGATCACCGCTGTCCATTCCATCTTCCAAGTCATCCTCTGACGGCATCAGTCGAGCCGTGCATGTCGATGCTGTGGCGTGAGTGGAAGACGGGCTAGAGGTGTGTGTGAGTGTCGTCCCACAGTTAATAAACAGTTTGTGACAGTTTGTTTTGATTTGCCTGGGCTCACAAGCTCTCTTATCTGTATTGTGGTAGCTGTACGATCTGCCACTGCTGCCCTTACAGTAAGTCGATCCTGCGGCCGTGTGTGCTGCGTAGACGTCCAGAATTGCCTCTGCGGGTGTGGGATTGTTTACGTGACCGCTGATACCACTATCGTGCACTGCTGACGTAGCACCTCCAACTTGCGTGGCAATTCTCCAAAAGGATCATTCCACCACTCGTAAGGCCAGAATTTTACCCCTTCAGAATCTCTCAGTTGGCTGTAGGAAGCACGAGTGCGTCTACTTGGCATGGTTACCTTCTTACTTCACACGTTTGCACTGCTCTGAGTCCTCTGGCTCTGAGCACTCCCTATGAAAGGGTAGATATAGATGGTGCTCCGGTAGCTATGTCACTACCATATCTGTTGGCGGAGTTCAGCTACTATCCCCCAGGTGGCAGACGCCGTCATCGGATCAGAATCGACGTCCTGTTCCCTCCGGAATTGTAGTTGCTCTTCATGAACATACATCTATGACTACAGCAGACATTGCCCCAGTTGTTACTGTGGGAAAATCTAGTGTTGCAAGACTTACTAGGGCATATAATGATACTGCCTCATTGTCTCTAAGGAGTAAGGAGAAAATGCCGATGTGGATTAAAACGAAACACCACCCCCATAACTAACAATACTCTACTTAGAATCAGTAGAATTCATTCTCGATAGACAATGAAAGACCTATAGAGAGGTTTATTGGCTACTGGGGTTGAAATTGACTCTTCAAAGATCACCGTAGGCTTCTTGAATATGGGTGGAAGTCGCGAAAGCCAATGAAGAAGCGGTTATTAACATCAGCCATGAAGAAAAAAAATAGTTGGCATGGCGAAAACTACATAAATCTTTTACCTCAAATGTCTGAAATGTTTAATTTTCAGTGGTGAATCACATTTTATTGTTCAAGTATACACGGCAAGGTTTATCAGGCGAAGCACCCATGGGAGCTGAGCATCTTGAAAGGACCGTAAAATACCCTCGAAAAGTGTTTTGGGCCTCATCACTTAAAGTGGCCTGGGGTACTAGTTCCATTTAATGAGATGATGAACTCATCCATGTGCATGGAAATCCTTAGACACGGGAATGTGCCATTCCTACAGACATTTGCAGATTGTGGAGCAACTTTTAACATGATCCAGCTCCGTGTCTTAACTGGAAAGCGGAACTAAACTACATTAATGTGCTTCAGTGACCTGCTAAATCACCACACTTAAATGCCATTGAGAAAGGCGTCTTGGTAAAATGGAGTGTTCAACAAAAGAACGCATATTATTACAAGAGATACAAATGTTTCTTTATGACGTTGAATGACGAAACGTTTTCTCTAACCCAGTCAAATTTATGCCACAACGTTGCAGTACCTCCGTAAATCAAGACAACACATTAGTTATTAATATTCAGTAAGTTACTAACTGTACGTATATGTACCGGTAGTAATAAATAGGAGCAGTTGAAGTTTAATCATCTTGTGCCAATTAATTTGTACACCATTGTAGCACAGACTGGAGAGCCGGAGTATTTCATAGTTGCAGTGCAAATTATGTTTTCGTGGGCAGTGGCGGACCTTGATCAGTCACGCCAAGAGGACAGTTCCTCATCAGAGGCTTCAGCAACAACATTGCAGAGGTGATGCACATGTGTAGTATGGGATGCATAGTCCGACATCTGGGTGTAAGTCTATAAACAAGGATGGGGGCCACATTGGACCGCTCTGTGTCTCGGCTGCATGAATCTTATATTGAGCTCACAGCAGGTGCAGAGTGCTCTACGACCACAGCACTGTACTCGAATCAATTGGTGTGGCAGTTGTGCCCATTTTGCTGGTTATTACTCGAAAGGAGACAACGCCCCTATTTCTTTGCAGCTTGTCGAACCTGCCATATGCCAGGACACTTAGTGGTTGTGTGCTGAAAAAGTCGGCGAGCTGAGCTGTGGGCTAACATTGCTATTTTCGCTGTCGAGTCCTCAAGTGTATCAGCAGCTCTATAGCTGGAGCGCGTTATGGCACACTTCGAAAAAGCTAGGTGCTGCAACAAGCTACAATCAGACACAGGGGCTTCACCCAGTCAGTTGTTTACATACACTGGTGTCCAAAATTAGAACAACAAAAGGAAATTTTGCAAGGTTACGTTTATTTTAACACAGAGCAGTATAAACAGCTGACAGTAAAATACACAAAATGTAACGGATACGCAACGCAAACAACTGCAACAACCATAAGGGTATACAAAAATGTTCTTCGATTTTTCCCACTTATAGATTTGCATACACATTCTACAGCTACATCTACATACATATTCCGCTAGCCACCAAGCGGTGTGTGGCGGAGTGCACAATTCGCGCCAAAGTCATATTTTCTCCCCTCTGTTCCACTCGCGAATCGCGCGAGGCAAAAACGACTGTCTGAACGCCTCAGTACGAGCTCTAATTTCCCTTATCTTTGAATGGTGATCATTGCGCGATTTGAAAGTTGGTAGTAATAATATGTGCTCTACATCCCCGGTGAAGATCGGATATCGGAATTTAGTGAGCAGCCCCATCCATTTAGCGCACCGTCTATCTGCAAGTGTGTCCCACTTCAATTTTTCTATGAGATACGTAACGCCCTCGCAATGGCTAATTGTACCAGTCACGAATCATGCCGCTCTTCTTTCTTTGGACCTTCTCAATCTCTTCAATCAGACCCAACTGGTAAGGGTCTAATACAGACGAACAATACTCTAAGACTGGACGAACTAACGTATTTTATTTCTATTTCCTTTGTAGAAGGACTTCATCGTTTCAGGATTCTACCAATAAACGTCAATCCAGAGTTCGCCTTACCCGTTACTTGAGTAATCTGATCAGCCCATTTGAGATCATTTCGAATAGTCACACCCAGATACTTGACTGGTGTTACCGCTTCCAAAAACTGACCATTTATTTTGTGCTCATTCATTAATGGGGATTTTCTCCTTGTTATATGCAATAGGTTACACTTACTAATATTGAGAGATAACTGCCAGTCATTACACCACGCATTTATTTTCTGCAAATCCTCCTTGATTTGTTCACAACTTTCGTGTGATACTACTTTCCTGTAGACTACAGCATCATCGGCAAACAGTCTAATGCCGCTGTCAATACCATCAACCAGATCGTTTATGTAAATCGTAAAAAGCAACCTATAACGCTGCCCTGGGGCACACCTGAAGTTACGCTTGTTTCTGTTGAAGTCACCGCGTTCAGGACGACATATTGCTCCCTGTCTGTTAGAAAACTTCCTATCCAACAGCATATGTAACCGCATAGACCGTAAGCGCACACTTTTTGGAGCAAGCGACAGTGCGGAACTGAGTCGAACGTCTTTTGAAAGTCGAGAAATATGGCATCAACCTGGGAGCCGGTATCTAGAGGCTGTTGTATATCATGCACAAAGAGGGCCAGCTGTGTCTCGCATGACCGCTGTTTCCTAAAATCGTGCTGGTTTCTGCAGATGAGCTTTTCAGAGTCTAGAAAGGTCATTATGTCTGAACACAAAATATGTTCGATTCTACAACAAATCGATCTCAGTGAAATTGGCCGGTAATTATGTGCATCCGATTTTCTACCCTTTTTATAGATTGCTATGACCTGGGTCTTCTTCCAGCCCCGTGGAAATTTCCACTGTTCCAATGATTTCTGATAGATGATGGATAAGAATGGTGCTACATATGTAGCATAGTGAACATAAAATCTTACGGGGATGCCGTCTGGGCCAGATGCTTTCCTGGCGTCTAGGGATCTTAACTGTTTTACAATCCCAGATACAATAAACACTATGTCAGGCATCCTTGCGTTTGTTCGATAACTGAAAGGGGGAATGGTGCTGCAGTCCTCTACCGTAAACCAGTTTTTGAAAGCTAGGTTTAGAATTTCGGCCTTCTGTTTATCATCATCAATTACATTACCCATATTGTCAACAAGATAAGGTACTGAATTATTTGTAGCGTTCATAGATTTTAAGTACGACCAAAATTTTTGGGGTTATTTTTAGAATCTCCAGATAAAATATTGTTTTCAAATTCGTTACAAGAATCTTTCATTGTCCTTCTGACAGCTGCTTTCATTTCACATAATTTCTGTTTGTGAGCGGGGCAGTGACTACGTTTAAAACAACTGTGCAAAATTCTCGTCTTTCTCAGCAACGTCCTAATAAGTTTGTTGTACCAAGGTGGATACTTTTCCTCTCCTATAATTTTGCTAGGCACACACTTCTCTAGCACATGGTGGACAATACCTCTAAATTCCGACCAAAGATGCTCAATATCTTTGTGTCCCGCGGTGAATGCTTGGAGCTGACTATGAAGATATGTATTAATGACACTTTTATTTGCCTTCCCAAACAAGAAAACTGTGCGGTGTTTCTTTGGTTTTTTTGCAAATTCCACTAACAAAGAAGCCACAACGACATTATGCTCGCTAATACCTTCTTCTAGATTAACTCCCTTCTGTTTGTCGCCAAGATATCTAATATGTTCCCATCTTGAGTTGGTTTTCTAATCAATTGCTGAAGGTTGTATGTTGAGAGAGTTCCTAGAATAACTTCACACGAAGCTTTGCTTCTGCCTCCTATGATAAACGTGTAATTTTCCCAGTCAATGGATGCCAGATTAAAGTCTCCACCTACAGCTAATGGATAATTTGGATATTTACCTCCTATGTACTCAAGACTTTCCCTGAAACGTTCTGCGACGTTTGTTGCAGATGCTGGTGGTCTATAAAAACATCCTAATACAATGGTCAATCCTTGTCTGATTGACGGATTTATCCAGACTATTTCACAGTCCGACCCAGTATCGATCTCAACTGCGTTTAAACATCTCTTAAGTGCAATGAACACACCACCTCCCATAGCATCAGTCCCGTCCTTCCTAAACGATGTCCAATCCGAGTTCAAAATTTCACTGTTTTTTATGTCTGGTTTCAACCAGCTTTCGGTACCTAATACAACACTGGCATTGGTACTGTTTATTTCGGACAGTAACTCAGGGATATTGCTACAGACACTTCGACAATTTACTAACATGAGATGTAGCATATTTAAATCCTTTCGTATGACCTGTTCACATTTTTTATAGTTGGCACACCCACATCAGTAACATGAAATGGTAATTTTGCAGGCCAGCCGTTTATTTCCTGTGAGAAGGAACCTAATCTAAAAGGCCCCATGTGCACGCTATAAGTACTGTGCTACTTCGCGTCAACACGGTGGACATGATTTTTATATTCGTTAAGTGCTTGTGGTGGCCAAATGTTGACTTCGCATATGTTTCGAAATCTAATGCAGTATTCCCTTTTTATTTCTTCTTCTACGTTCTACCTTGACAGACTTCAAAAGCTATACATCGTATCATATGACAAATCTATGTCAATACTGACACTCAAAGATATAGCGGCTGCGAGTGGCAGCAGCGTCGCCAAAAAGAGACTGTTCTACACTCTACCTCTGGCTTTGTTAGCCGACTTGGATGTAATTTATGATTCTTTTTGTTTTTTGTTATCTTCCTAGTGGGAGTAGAGATATATATATATGTTTGTATGAAAGGGATAGTCCGCCATTGCTGTCACAATTAGGACTTTGATATTTGGCGTCTATACACAGAAAAGGTGGAAGGATTTAAAACCATTGTAATTCGAAAGTGCTCATCTTGATGAATAAACGGAGAATGGAATCATCGTCAGAGTTACAAAATAGGAAAAGGTAATTCATTGTTTTAAGAACTTGACACTTCACATTGGAAATTATATACGTTTAATTTTTTCTAGCAAGATTCACATCCTGTGGTGAAAATGATTTCAAGAACCTACATCGAATTTATAATAACACGGAACAAAACCAGCGACGACGACATTTCCGTATTTTCTCGAAAGTACGATTTAATATCCCGGACGTGGATTTATTCCTGCTACAATGATCAAGCATCTGCTGGGATTTTCATTCCCCTCCCGTTTTTCTTTGAGATTGTGCAGAACCACCAATACTAAATTGTCGATTCCTGCAGCTGTGGAGTCCCGGGATCGACATCACCGAGATTCAGAAGACAAATTCTTCCTCCAGCGATTCTCTATTGCTGGAGATTCACTAATAATAATAATATTTATTATTATTTTCAGAGAATCTTCTATATTTTTGTTAGGAAAAGTCCTGCAATTAACTTCACATACATTTATAATATTCTTGCTTTTTTTTCTTTTTTTTTTATCTGCACAGTCTCCCAGTACAGTACACATTCATTCCAGAGAGAATGAGCACATTATTGCAATTAACTTGAGGAAGGGATATTATACCGTGCGCTATGAGGTCGAACATTATTGTACATCAATAACAGCACCTCGCAACAATCGCAGATCCCAAGATCTCGTCCAATACCTGACAGCCGTTCACGAAATTGTTCCGATTCTCAGGTACAATTTCATGAAGAGCGGTTCGTGTGGTAAACATAATCCTCGCCCACAACATTTGGGATCCTCCTCCATCTCGGTCTCTTTCGACAACGTTTGGGTCCCGAAATCGTGTTCCATGTTCCCTCCACATGCGAATCTATCGTGAATCACTCTCCAGACTATATCGAGACTCATCTGTGAAAAGTACATTGGCCCACAGTTCGACTGTCCAGTTGACATGTTGACAACTCCACTCTAGACGTTCCCTTCTGTGAAGACGCATCAGAGGCAGACATACAGCATGCCTCCGACAGTAAAGACCACCCTGCTGAAGCCTTCTACACTCCGTTGGCCTCGGTATAACACATGCAGTGAATCCTGCGAGCTCAGATACCAATTTCCGTGCATTACTAACGCGGTAATGTCGTTCCCTTACAGCCAAATAACGGTCCTCTCTTCTGAAGTCACACATGGTCTGCCCTGCCCTGTTCTTCGGTACGTAGCCTCGGTCTCTATAAAAAGTCGCCACATCAGTGAAACAACAGAACGATTCACTTTAAGCCATAGGGCCAATTAAGTTTGCGACTGTTTTACTTCCTTTCTTTCTATGGGACACCACTGCAGAGAGTCTGGTAGGCATCTTCTCTGTGCCGTACTGCGTCTGTCATTGTGTACACAGCGATTGTGAACGTGGGGCTTCCACTATTTTGGGACTTGCTGTAGTGGATAAAGTCAACTTATTCTCTCACGTAGTGCCATTTCAGAACCTGGAGGCATTACTGCAGTTGCTCAGGCAACTTTTTGGTAAGGATTTGGGTAGAGACATCAGTTTGGGTCACAGTAATAACGAAGCCATCAGCACTCCCTAAGTTCTCAAGCCTGCCCTATGTTGTCTGAAGTGCGAGGTAAAGTGAGATCGTGTCACTGATTTCATCATGCTACTGGGCCATCCCCATGGTCGTTATCCGGAACTCCAATGGCGGCATTAGACTTCGGGACGATATCTAGCACACAATCAATACACGAGGTGAAATGGATCTTTATCCAACATCACGCCATGAAGAGTTATTGTCTACGTTTCACGGCAGTAAGTACTTCCCCAAAAAATGATTACACATGTGGGTACTTCCAGTTTGCATTGGACACTGAGTTGCTGCGAATCTTAATGTCACCTATTCCTTTCATGATCCAGTAGTCTGCCAATTTGCCATCTGGGGCCTCTTCTGCTTCAGGAATCTTCCGGCACTTTGTTTAGCAACTTTGAATGACATGCTCTACTGAGAAAACTATTTGGACTACATTTGGGCTACATGGTCCACGAGAGAACAGTATTTGCAAAATTTGCATACAGTTTTTCTGAGACTATTAGAAAAAGGGTTGCAGTGCAAGCTTGAAAAATGTAGTTTTCCTATCGTTAAAGCCGAGAGGTCTAAGGCGCTGCAGTCATGGAGTGTGCGGCTGGTCCCGGTGGAGTTTCGAATCCTCCCTCGGGCATGGGTGTGTGTGTTTGCCTTAGGTAATTTAGGTTAGGTAGTGTGTAAGCTTAGGGGCTGATGAACTGCTAAGATCCATAAGCAGTTAAGTCCCATACGATTTCACACACATTTGGACATTTGTAATTAAAGTGCAGTATTTTGGCATAAGATAAGTAAGGATAATGTAATACCACTGGCAGAGAATACTACGGCAATCGACAGACTGCAGGTTCTTAACGATATCGGTGTTACAGTCTCTTTTAGGGACGGTAAATTACTATGTGAAATTCGTTCCATAGGCTGCACATCTTTCTCATCCATCGAATCAGCTTCCTAAGAAAGGAGTGATCGGTCAGTGGTTAAAGGCACATCACCTGACACTCCATAATTTCAAATACCTCCACTCATCTCTTTTTGGCCACTGGCACTGACCACAGATGCGTCCCTATAGAGAAACTATTCTCTCTCACAAGAATCCCGGTGGCTCGAAGCACCCTATTGCGTTTGCCTCAGAAACTTTGTCGTCAGTACATACATATTGTGCCCAACCTGAGAAGGAGGCACTTGATGTCAAAAACTATATAAAAATGTTCCTTGTGTTCTTGTACAGCACCTCCTTACACACTATAAGCCGCTCATTTCCCCTTTGTATTTCTGCTCTAAAGTGCCCATATTGAGTACTACTGGCCCACATCAGAGGATAAGATGGCTACCAGCGGGTCTCATGTTGGCTTCGACAAGTGAGAGGCAATTTGTTTTACGCTGGACCAGAACCGTAAACAAATATCCATTGACAGTGCAGGAAGTCACGGCAGCTATCAGCGAGGCTCTGTAAAAGCATAGAGTAATCACCATAGTTCAGTAGGGGTCGAGTCAGAACGATTTCAAATGGTTCAAATGGCTCTGAGCACTATGGGACTCAACTGCTGTGGTCATAAGTCCCCTAGAACTTAGAACTACTTAAACCTAACTAACCTAAGGACAGCACACAACACCCAGCCATCATGAGGCAGAGAAAATCCCTGACCCCGCCGGGAATCGAACCCGGGAACCCGGGCGTGGGAAGCGAGAACGCTACCGCACGACCACGAGATGCGGGCAGAACTATTTCCCACACGATCAGACCCAGCACTTTTCATGCATTCAAATTTTGTGGAAGCCTCAATGTTGTCAACAGTGGAACTTTCAGGCAGATTAAAACTGTGTGCTGGACCGAGATTCGAACTCGGGACCTTTGCCTTTCGAGGGCAAGTGCTCTCTGGTGGAAGTAATCCTGTGAGTCGTACTTGCGTAGCTTAGATGGTAGAGCACTTGCCCGCGAAAGGCAAAGGTCCTGAGTTCGAGTCTCAGTACAGAACACAGTTTTAATCCGACAGGAAGTTTCACATCAGCCCAAACTCCGCTGCAGAGTGATAATTTCATTCTGCTTGTCAACAGTGTGTTACTGCTAGCTATGGAAGATCATTGCAACAAAGCATTTTGTAGATGTTACATGCATCCCCTGGCCTAGTGACACATCGCTGACCAGCAATTAATTCGAATACTGATCACGCAGTGTCTATGTGTCCAGGATATACCCACAAAAAGGCGGCCTTGGAACGAAAAAAGATTTCTCTATGGTTCTTACCAAGGCACCAAAGTGTATTTGAACTTTAAAAGATTCCTCTTATGGGCCATGTGGCCCGTTGTGGCAGATGCATTGACTAAGTTCCTGTAAGAGTCTAGGTGGACTTGAACGACATCATTTGCTGCAGTTTGGGACTTACCTCATCAATGTGTAGCCGGCCGAGGTGGCCGAGCGGTTCTAGGCGATACAGTCCGGTACCGCGCGACCGCTCCGGTCGCAGGTTCGAAACCTGCCTCGGGCATGGATGTTCGTGATGTCCTTAGGTTAGTTAGGTTTAAATTGTTCTAAGTTCTAGGGGACTGATGACCTCAGATGTTAAGTCCCGTAGTGCTTAGAGCCATTTGAACCATCTTCAATGTGCATATAACAAAAGCAACACACGGAAACAAAAGAAAGGTTTAAGAGTGGAATTAAAATTCAAGGTGGAAGGATATCATTACTAATATATCGCTGATGACACTGTTATCCTTAGTGAAAATGAAGAAGTACAAGATCCGACGAATGGAATGAACAGTCTAATGAGTACAGAACATGCATTGAGAGTAAATCGAAATAAGGCGAACGCAATGAGAAGCAACAGAAATGAGATCAAGGAGAAACTGAACATAAGGATCAGTGACCACGAAGTAGATGACGTTAAGGAACTCTTCTGCCTAGAGAGCAAAATAGCCTATGATAAATGGAGGAAGGAGGACGTCAAAACCAGACTAGCACTTGTAAAGGGCTAATCCTGTCCGAGTGAGTTCTACTGGAATCAGACGTAGGCCTTAATTTGAGAAAGAGATTTCTGAGAATCTACGTTTGGAGCTCAACATTGTATGACAGTGAAACAGGAACATTGCGAAAACTGGGACGGAAGTGAATCGAAGCATTTGAGATGTCGTGCTATAGAAGAATGTTGAGAATTGGATGGACTAATAAGGTAAGGAATGGGGAGGTTCTTCAGAGAACCGGCGCGGAAAAGAATATATTGTAAACATTGACAAGAAGAACGGATGGAGTGATAGGACATACGTTAAATGGTCTGGCTGTTCCTACAAATCCCCATTTTCATATAATCATTAAGTTCTTTTATTTTATTGAAATTGTCTCTTTAATCTGTACAAACTTTAGTTCTACATGCTTCATTTATTCAATGCAAACTTATACACAGTCACAGTTTTGAGTATAATGTTAATGTTTCTCCTGTTTACTCCATTTATATTTGTTAATTGTTCAGCTTCTTTTTACCTTCTAAAACGCAGCACCACCACGTCGTCAGAGATTGCATTTACAGTGTATTCCCTCACACTCCTCCATTTTCCAGCATTTTTTCATTTCTGTTTATCTTATCGATATTGCTTAAGTTACTTATATATTTTGTAGTTACATTGATAATTCCTTCTTCTTTTAGTTGTTTACGTATCACTCTCCATGTTTTATAGCTCCTGAAGTAGCCTTGTCAAGTACTATTTTATTTTATTTTATTAGTTTCGTTTATTAATAGAAAGTGCTATGTAGGTATGCTGTTCCTAGTCTGCGTTAAAATTTTTCCTGTCTACTCCGTTTTTACTTTTATTTATTTACTGTTCAAATTTTTACATTGTATTACCACCACACTGTCGAAGATGTTACTTACGTTATGTTTCTGCTTCAATATAGACGCGTAACTTCTCTTCCAATGTTCTTTACACACGTTGTAACTTCTTTGGTGACAATACTCAGCAAATGTCGGAAGGTGGCCTTGTAAGCCGAAAACCGGTTAACACAAAAAAAGTAATACTGTAGAACAAAAGCATATTAGTACTTTTCAGTTATTATTTATCATGTGTTAAGACAGCACAGAATAACTTCCTTGGTACTAGATGGAGGTGTAAAGGTTACAAACTGCAGAGGAAGCCAGACATTGGAATACAATGAGGAAATAATTACAGATGTAGGCTGCAGTTACTACTCTGACATGAAGAGTATGAGTCACTATAGAGACTCTAAATATGTCAAAAATCTGTTCTTAACTCTAGTTTGGGAAAGAGTCATGTTGTTTTTTTTAAAAAAAAAGTAAAGAAATTTTGCTGACTAGCAAACTGCTTCCAACTTACTGGGTCTAACTCACGATTTATCGAACCCACGGAAATAAATTTCTTTCGTTGATTGCCAGAATACCTCTCTCGGCAATGGACTCCGAAGATTCATATTTTGTATTTACTATTTCTGGGGGCGGCAGGTTTTAGAGTTCTGTCAATATTTAACCCTTAACTAGTATGAGTTTGGTTCCATCTCCTACAACAATCAAGAAAAAAGTCAAGACATCCACTTTTGGTGTAGATGTCTATGTCTACCCTATGCCCCTCTTTCGACTACTTCCATCGTATATCGCAATGCAAGTGATGCTAAACCTTACACTAATCTCTTATTGCAACGGCTCTCTGAGAAGTGACGGGCACATTGTTTTCAGCAGTAACAGTGCCGACACAGTGGAAGCGGCCACTGCAAGTACAGCTCTCATCTGCATGGTGGTGGTTGGTGCCGTACATTCCGCTAGCCCTCAAATGGCATTCTGTTTAAATCACACAATAATGTCCTAATTGCTCTGTTCATTGTTACTGGTAATAGTACCTGCGTTGCATTTCTTGTTAAACAGGGCCCAGCGGTACAGACCGGTCACCGTGTGATTATCAGTCCTTAGATGTCACTGGACGCGGATATGGAGGGGCATGTTGTCAGCACACCGCTCTTCCGGTCGTAGTTAGTTTTCGTGACTGGCGCTGCTACTTCTCAGTCAAGTAGATCCTCAATTGGCCTCACAAGGGCAGAGTGCACCCCGCTTGAAATCAGCACTACGCAGGCCCAGATGGTATCTCATCTAAGTGCTAGCCAAGCCCGATAGTGCTTAACTTCGATGGAAATGAGTGTACGGCATTGTGGGCCGGGAGCCCCCCATTTGGGGAAGTTCGGCAGCTGAGGGCAAGTACATATCGCATTCGACGCCAGATTGAACGACTTACGCGTAGGAGATGGGGATGAAATGATGATGAAGACAACACAACACCCAGTACCTGAGCGGAGAAAATCTCCTGCCCCAGCCGGGAATCGAACCCAGGCCCCTTGGCGTGGCATTCTGCCGCGCTGACCACTCAGCTAACGGGGGCGGACTTAAATCTGGTGATCTGACAGGAAAAGACGTGAACTGGAGTTACGACTGCAGCAATGCCGTTGGCACATTTCTTCTTACTCACAACCTTACATGCTCTCGTAGTCAACAAGAAACACTTAAGAGGTTCTTCTTTTACAACTTCCACTTTCTGATTGTCTTAATGAGATTTCTGTGACTACAAGTGACAAATGCCAGGAACCACAGGTCAAGGGAAGGTCATGGCCCGTATCTTAAATTTTCACTGTTGCGAGCTGTAGCCGTAGGCGTTAGTTGATGTGCATTTTGTTTTTTGTCTAATGCTATATTTAATTTTTTCTAGTTTCCTCGGCGTATGCTGTCCTGAAGTCACTTCAGTTCCATGACCTGCATAGGGATTACTGGTCGTCGAAATTCAAAGACACCCGCTCGTGTGGGAGGGGGCAACAAATCTGAAGAAACAGCAAGCTGCTGTGAAGAATACCAGCGAAAGTGTGTTTATCTGTGGGATGAAAGACAACTGTCCCATTCAACAACAGTGTGAAGATTGTGCTGAGCACAAACAGTCCAGCATGCATCACAGCTGCACACTCTACTGAGTAGCACTTCGTAAAAATGTAATTCACTCATTGTAACGCAGTGTTACCATGTAAACTTAGTGTTGTTCTTACTGTTAATAAACTTTGATTTTCCATACAGAGTTCACATTATTCTCCGTTGCACCTCCTCTAAAATCGCTCAATTCAGAACTGATAGTTACTTGAAGTATCGAACTATGTTATTTCATGAATGATTTTATTACCAGAACGAGGTTGTCACATTGTATTAAATAGATAAATACAGACCTACCAAGTACTCTATTGGTTTTCAATTATTTTGTTTAAATAATGAAGAGATTGAAATTAGTTTATAATCCCACCAAAATAATTGTTAATATTTTAGTCCCTTATTTGTAAATATTTATTTCATTTATAGACTGAAAAAAATTGCAATTTAAACAACATTTTACTGTAAATGTTGTTGAAAACACTAACTGTGATTGCCCCAGATTAACTCCCTCATTAACCGGTCTTCATCTTACAAGCACATCATGAGACGATGGCTATCGTCGAATAAGGTAATACAATGATGGAAAGCTTTGTCGAAGATAAAGCAGTCTAAACGTAATGGAAGTAACTTGCAGAGTTGAAGTTGTCTCAGACAGGGAAACTGTGCAATTGTGGATAACATTAGTGCTGAATAGCGAATATATGTAAAGAGGGAGCAGGGTGACAATCAACCATGGGAAAAATCATGCCATAAATTAAATAGCTTCAAATGATGACATATACATGTAAGTATGTACAGAAAATAATGTGGTGACAGTAGCTTATCAAGTAGTTCTTTAAATATCATTGGAAAATAAAATTAACAGTCACCTGCATTCAGAGGTCAGGAGAGACTTGGTAATGAATTACACAAGAGAATAAGAAATGCAGGTAACAGAGGTTTTTAAGGCATAAGTTTTCAATTTGGAAGGATTCCAAGGCAGGATGGAAAAGGAAACGCAGAAAGCGGTTTGAGGACAGAAAAAGGAACAAAAAAGGAAGAATGGAGGAAAAGGAAAGAACAACAAATAATTAACAACTGAAAATGGAACATCATCCCTAGAAGGTTTTAACATTAGAAGAAGAATGGGACAGCAGTGTGTATATACACAAATTAGAAGATATGGAAACACTTAAATAAAATAATGCTAAGAATCATTAAGAGGTCTGGATGAAGGATAGAAGAGAAGTGACACTTCACATTAGTTGTTCATTTAAAATCAAAAGGCGATTTGTAATGCTCCTTTATTTTTATCAAAGACTTCCTGCAGGTTCAGTTTTCACACTTGATTTCCCAAGTGGCAGCCATGTGACTGTGCTATACAGGTGTGAACTCAACAAATGAAAAGTCACACTTACACAACCAACAAGTAAACGTATCTGGGTTCAAGCAGCTGCTACAGTTCTTTGTTAGAAGTATAGAACTTACTACAATCAGCACAACTAGTTTTCAGCAGTATTTATGTGGAACACATTGTTCTGTTAAAGCCTGACCTGCAATTTTGAATGAAACCTATTTGTTACCATTAGTAAGATTTACGACTATTGTGGCGGTTTTATCTCCATGCTGTTTCTATTGGGCAAACAACACTTAGTCATCGCATGTGAATTGGCAGTTATTTGCAACCATAAGGTAAAAATATAAATTCAAAGTGAAAACAAATAAAAGTTTGAGTATATTGTGCTCTTGCATTTCTCTACTTGGTGAAATGTTGTTGCTCTGCATCAAGCTCAGAAAAATATTATGTTTTGAAAAGATGAAACCAGCAGTTTAACTCTTCCATTAACGTTTCTCAAAAATTTCCCTAAATAAGTGTAATGAATAAAATCTTCAAACCAATAAAGAAAATAAAAAGAATTCAAGATGAAGGTAAAAAAATTTTCAAGGTAAATATATCTACTTATCGTAATGTAACCACAGTAAATTCCCCCAAATCAAATAAACCCAAAAGACATAATATCAAGCTACATAAAAAACAAAAGACTAAAAACCACCTCCTAAAAATTGAAGCTAATAGTATACTTATAAATATAATTTTAGTCTATTTTGGCAGAAAAATCAAACTAAAACAGCTTGCATCATATTCAGTATTAAATCCTGAAACTAATAGAGACTCTCCTTTGGCAAAATCAAAACCAGTATGGTTAAGTTTCTGCCAAGGAAGAAGCAAAACAAACTAAGTCTAAACGAAAAGATACAACAAAAAAATCAACAGTAAACCTGATAATCAAATATATTACAATCAAATCAGTATCAAGTATATTACAACTACTGATTAAAATAAGTGAAGATAATCGTTTCCAAACTAATCTAGACTCATATGAAATAATCTGAGCAACCGAATGAAAAGAACCTAACAAAGAATTATCTGAATTTTAGGACAGACCAGTACAACACAAAAAATATAAACCTATAAGAAAAGGTACATATGTATTTAAATAAGGAATAATCACCAAAACAGGTAAAGATATCATTAAATTGAAAACAGGGGGAAAATAATAAAGCAAATATTTAGATATAGCAGACATAGGCTGCTCCTTAGAAATTGATTTGATTGCATCATTAAGGGTTGAGGAATACCAAGAAATCCTATCTTATTTGGACCTTTTCAAACTTTAAAATAACATAAAACCTTACATTCCAACAAGGTTAAGAAAGCTACAGTAATTAAAACAAAATAAATTAATACAAGAAATTCCAACTAAACACAAATAAATCATAAACTATCAATACTATTTTTAGAATAAATCTACATAAATTATCTCTAAATTCAACACATTAATCTGTCAAAATAGTAATAAATTAATACTAATCAATAACATAAAAAGTGTTTAAACTATGTGGTCCTCTCATATTAATGTGGGGAAATAATCTTAGGATAAAAAATTATGTGGCTCATAATGGTCTGATATCACATCACGTACGAATTTAGAGGTCAAATAGATTTAATCACTTTGCTCCTGTGCCCAATATTTTTCTTAATGCAACATCGAGGTCACAATTTGCTTTCTCAGCATAAGCCCTCAAAAACAATTACAATGTTATCCTTAAGATAAAGTTATGAACATACTTTATTGATCATGATAACATACATAAATCAATCATTTAATAATGAAAAGATTATTTATTTTTCATGTCACCTCAACAAAACATTATCGTCAAATATAGTTAGACCAACTAAACCCAATATAAATATTGTCTTCTCATCCTAAATATAAATTTAAACCTTTTGATGTAAAAGATAAATTCAAAAATTCACCAATAGACAGCTGATTTCTTGTCAAGCCCTTCATTCCAGCCATTAATTAAGAGACTAATGATTATGCTCCCTTGCAAGGTCAAAATAGTATGGCTCTTTAAAAATTTACTGAGGGAGCAAGGCAAACTTCAAAATATTATCAAGATGACTTGGTTTCATAAACAGCTGGAATTTAATTTGCCTATTTCCTTATAATACGTTAACAACAATAAATTCTATATACAAAGAAATGTGACATTTCCATCATTATTACAAAAGTTGTTACAGTAATTCAAAAATCTTAATTAAGTAAGTAAAATAATTATTAAATCATATTTTAAAATAATGAACTAAAAAGTAATCTTGAAGATAGCTGTTCTAAAATAAGTAAGTTATAAATAATAACTTTAAATCTTGGTGCTGAAAGGAACATAGGTTAATACTTATATTTTAAAAATCAAATATAAACATATCAACTACAAAAAATAAAAATTTCTTAAGAAACAAGATATCTTAGGAACTGATTAACATGTAATTTCCATTCTCCAGTAAGACCTACATGATTCAATGAGCCAAGTACTGCACCATACCTGTAGCTGAGGGAAACCCACTCAGACATGATAATGAAACGCCAAAAGCAATAAAATTGTTTCCCAGCACAGAAGAAGTCAGTTCACAATTGTTGATAAATCTGATAAATCCAACAGTGTGAATAATATGTAAAAAGGTGGAACGTTTGGTGACTAAGCGGGAATTCTAAGAGATTACGTCACATGTAACATAGATAGCCCCAGAGCAGGAGAGCAATGTACTCGAAATAACAGGTATGCAGGAACGCCAAGGTACAATTGAGTCTACACATTACTACTCTGGCGTGAGGCCACGAAAGGTTAACTGTAGAAAAGTTCTATGACCATAGAAAAATTTTTTCTACCAAATTTGAAGCGCAGGCTGGAATTAAACAGAGACAAATTGAGACTATTGTGCACCAAACCATACAGGCAACCGTAGATAATTTATCAACATATTGTTTACCTTACAGTCTCGAATTCAAGGCACTGTTGGAGGAAGTAAAGGAGAAAATGAGTCTTGACTTCGTCCAGTGGAAGGAGCAGATTACCGAGTGGGTGAAGAAATTTTCACAAGATGTAGGAGACGTCTGAGGGGCACTGCAAACTCTAAAAAGTAGAGGACTGTGTTGCTCAAATGCCTCAGGCCCCGAGCACCGTATTAATTACAAATACGAGTAATAGGCAAGCGTATCAAACATTAATGAATTGCAGTGCCGGTGATGCTTCAGTTGTATTGTCACCGACAAACCTATATTCAACGATGCTCTTGGAATAATAATTACAGGCAGTTTCAACTATTCATTGATGACAGAAAATCCGTGAATCCGGTAGTTTTCATACCAGGATTTCGTGGAGTTTCGGCAGGAACGGGGACTGAAGTTCAGAAAATTAGTTATGCAGCAAGCTATTGCCAAGGATTCCCTGCATTATTAACAATGGATATAGTTGAGCAGTGCAACACTTACCAAGAGTTTGAAGGAACCTTCTTAGCGAGGTACTGGACAGGTGGCAAATTAGAGAGACTAAAAAACATTTATTTAAGCCAAAAGTCTTCTCTTACAAAAACAGAAATTTGAGGTGGGGTTTTTCAAAACTATATGAATATGGGGCGCAATTGGGATGAGTCGCTTGCGGACATAATGACATGCCATGGACACTGAAATCGACATTTCCATTCTAAATCAGGCACAAAGTCATCCAGGCCAATGACGACAAGGTCGAAGATTTCTTGTCAGTATTTGATTCAGTAGACTTGATTCAAGAGGACATTACAGCTAGACAAAGACCAGTTACTAAGAATGTGCCTAATCCTAGCTAGTACAATGGCCGTACATATAATTATAACCAATTGCGTGGTAAAATTATTAACAGTAATCCTCCTTGTATTCGACGCCAGAGTGATTAATAAAATAATCGTGCTAGTACGTACACAAACAGCGAGCATTGACGAGTTAACACAAAAGTTTAATAATATATAGTACTTGATCAACATAGATACGAGTACGTTGTTCTGGCAAATTAGCCTTGATCAGCCACAAGATAATGAGCACAAATAATGGTAACTACCACAATAGGCCAGCAAATGGAAATACTCCTGGTTTTAGACCAAATAATAATAACTATATTTTGCAATACCGTAGGTTCAATCAATTGTCTGGGAACAACTTTATTAGGGACAATGACCACCAGAGGGATCAGAAAAACTATCAGTTGCCACAACCACAAGCAATGAATGCGAACTGGTGGGAGTAGACACCAGTAATAAAGGATACGACTGAGAATAGTGGTCCACAACAAGGCGCTATGCCATTAAACTAAACATAATCGCACCGTGTCCCAGAGGAGCGGCCAGTGAGGACTACAAGGGCAATCAGCACATGATTAACTATGTCCGATATAATGAAGGTGTTGATTTGAAAATAGAGCTCTTTGCATATTCTGACTAATTTAATGGAGATCATCCAATAGTACCTATTTCACGGTGAAAGCGAGTGTAGAAGAAATCCTAGTTACTGTTGTTTCGGATACAGGTGCGTCGGTTACTGCCGGCTCTGGCAGTTTGTTTGACAAACTACCGCTGAAGAAAATATTGTCTATTCTTGCAGAAAGCAATTGTAGTACACTTCGGGCGGTTGGCAGTCGATCACAATTAATTAAGATACAAATGATATTCGTTGTTGAACTTGGAAATGTAGCAATGAAATGCATGTCCCTTGTGATAAATAAATTACTAGCCGATTGTATCGTTGGTTGGGAAACCATTCGTGAGAAGAATGAACGTGTCGACTCCTCGGCAGGCAAATTATTATTTCGAGTAGACTGTCTTCTCAGACAGGAGAATAAGCCGAACGATACTGCTGTGCAGCGCATATAAAATTGATTATGGTGAGCAACCGTAATTATTCCACATCTATTAACAATGATAAGACGCCTTTTAGTTTAGAGGAACATCTCTGTAAGATATTAGAAGCGCCAACACATCTTAATCAAGATCAGATGGACCAGTTAGCCAGTTTAATTAACAGTTACCATGAAGTCTATGAGAAAAGGCCTTGGTATGTAACGAATACGGGTGCCACCTTAAAGTTTACCGACATAAGACCTTCTACCGTAGTATCTATACAGTCTCTTTGAAATTCAAATCAGCGGTAGAGGAAGAGATCAACCGCATGGTTTTGTGGGAGTTAACTGAGACTGTAGCCCGTTACTCATGATACCTAAAAGTGACGGCAACGTTCGCCTTGATGTCGATGCCGTGGTGATTAATACAATAATGGTTACAGTATGTACTCACACAGAGAACACTGATGAGTTAATACAAAAGTTTCATGGCGGACGGTACTTGACTAGGGTAGATAATCTTACGTTGTTCCAGCAGATAAACTTTGATCGGCCTTCACGAAAGTATGTAGCATTCTTATATACAGGAAGAAGCTGCCTTCTTAAGGTTCTCCCATTCGGCCTTAACAAAAGAGCCGGAGTATTCATTGAAGCTTTGGATTATGTGTTGGAACCTGGATTTAGAAGTCGATTGACACTCTTTGTGAACTATCTGTTAGTAACAACAGACATACGGGAGGAACACCTAGAGCTATTAAACAGAGCAACAGATGCTTTTAGAAAAGCTGATGTGATAGTAATTTGCAATTCTAACTGTGCCTTGGAAAAGACGAAGTTCCTTAGCCATCTGATTGACGCGAAAGAAATTCTGTCCAAATTAGGAGAAGATTCGCGCGATTAAGAACCTTCTCACCCTAAGAAATAAAAAACGAATGCATTTCTGGGACTCACCTCGTTCCTTCGAAGATTCGTGCCGGATCAGTCGCTTAACGCAGAAGCACAGTTCAGAATGCCGCCAGCAACTGGACGAGCGAATGGAACGAAGCATTTAATCCTCTCAAAAAGGCATTGGTATCACCCATACACGTGCTAGATTTTGGTCTGACGATAGATTCTTCCTCAGTCGGATTAGGAGCCTGCCTATTCCATGATAGGCGGAAAGCCAACGTTTTTTCCATTGCTAGCAGACTACTGACACCTTGTGAAAGATCGTACACTGCGACAGAATAGGTAGCGCTGACAGTGGACTGGGCTTTCTGCAAGGTTAATACTATCTATCTGGAGCCAAGGTAAGGGTGCATTGTGACCACCAAGCTCTAACGTTCATGTCAACTTATAAACTAATGCATTCCAGTCTGTCAGTATGGAGTTTGGCACTACAAGAATACAATAAGCGGAAAGGAGAATATAGTACGGGATGCGCTATCGAGACTTCCTGAAGTTTTAAATACAGAAGCTGTTGTGCGTGAACCAATTGGTGATATCCCTACCTTGTTGATGCAGGATCAGGTAAACAGATAAGTATCTGGAACATTTCCAGAACATGGCTGTACGGCAAGATCATGAATCAAGTATTACTTCATCCTAGGAGTGAAAATGTACGAGACTTTTGAGTCTGCATCCATCAAAAATATGGAAAACAACTCATACGGTACAATCACAACGTTTGGGGCCAATTTGGGGTACACAGGTGTGCCGATAAATTTAGAACCTACTGCTATTTGCCTGATATCAGACGGAAATTGATGAAAAACATCAAATCTTCTCTTATTTGTCAGAAAACGAAACGCAGTAATCGCGGAAGTAAAGGGTCAGTACACCGCATAATCCAGGACACACTCCCGGCCATTGTATGTGTGGACGTCTGCGGGCTGGTACCCACTGTCAGGGGTGGATGTAATTACATTGTAGGATTCTTTGTTGTATTTACGAAGTACGTCAAGGTGTACGCGTTAAAACAGTAACTTGTGCTCCCATTCTGGAACGACTGTTCGACGACTTCGTGTCGCTAGTTGGGGTACCACATGCTGTACTTTCAGACCATGCAGCGAATTTCACACGTTTTTCTTGGAGGCATGCACTCGCAAGAGCAGGTAAAAATGGAAATGAGCGTACAGCATTGTGGGCAGGGAGTCCCCCATTCGGGGAAGTTCGGCCGATTGCATTCGACGCCACATTGGATGACTTGCGCGTCGGAGATGGGGATGAATTGATGATGAGGACAACAAAACACCCAGTCCCTGAGCGGAGAAAATCTCCTGCCCTAACCGGGAATCGAACCCAGGACCCTTGGCGCAGCATTCCGCCACGCTGACCAATATATATATATATTTATATTTTTTTTTTTTGACCGAGAGCCACTCAGCTAACGTGGCGTACGCAAGAGCAACTATCGAGCAGGTACTAAAGTGCAGGTACCATTTCGACGGGCTATGAGTTGAGATAGTTTTTCGATAATTAAGTAGATTTATCCGCACCTAGTGCCACAATAGGCAGACAAGAATGAATTGGCTACTCGGAAAGTTCAAAATAGTTATGGATCACTTGCCGTGTACGACAGACCAGTTCACACAAGCGGAGCTGATATTTAGGCAAGAAGAGAGGAATCAGTGGGTGATAATGACACCCAAGATACCAGCTGAGGATCTTCATTGGAGGAGAAAATGAGATAAGCATTAGCCAATTTGATTGAACAAGCACAAATTCGGAATCAACTGTAAGATAAAAGCATACTGCAGACGCAAATACACTGAAGCGCCAAAGAAACTCTTATTGGCATGCCTATTCATATGCAAAGATATCTAAACAGGCCGAATACGGTGCCACGGTCCGCAATGCCTATTAAGAAAACAAGTGTCTGGCGCAGTTGTGAGATCGGTTACTGTTGCTACGGGGTGAAATAGTCAGGGCTCGAACGATGGGAAGCAGCATCTCCGTGGTAGCGATGAAGTGGGGATTCTCCCGTACGACCATTTCACGAGAGTACCATGAATACCAGAAATCTGGTGAAACCTCAAATCTCCGACATCCGTACGGCCGGAAAAAGATCCTGCAAGCATGGGACCGACGACGACTCAAGAGAATCGTTCATCGTGACAGAGGTTCAACTCTCCCAAAAATTCCTGCAGATTTCAATGCTGGATTATCAACAGGTGTCAACGTGTGAATTATTCAACGAAACACCATCGATATGGGCGTTCAGAGCCGAAGGACCACTCGTGTACCCTTGATAACTGCACAACACGAAAGCTTGGCGCGTCAACACCGACATTGGACTGTTGATGACTGTAAACATGTTGCTTCGTCGGACGAGTCTCGTTTCAAATTTTAACTAGCGGATGGGCGTGTACGGATATGGAGACAACATAATAAATCCATGGACCCCGCATGTCAGCAGGGGACTGTTCAAGCCGGTGGAGGCCCTGTAATGGTGTGTAGCATGTGCTGTTGGAATGATATGAAACCCCTGATACGCCTAGAAACCACTCTGACAGGTCACAAGTACGTAAGCATGCTGTCTGGTCATATCCATTGTGCATTCCGATGGACTAGCGCAATTCCAGCAGGACAATGCAACACTCCACACGTCCAGAATTACTACAGAGAAGCTCCAAGGACACTCTTCTGAGGTTAATCACTTCCGCTGGCCACAAAACTCCCCAGACATGATCATTATTCATACCTGGGATGCCTTGCAACGAACTGTCCGTACTCTTACTGATTTACAGACAGCCCTGCTGGATTCAATGTTTTCAATTCCCTCAAGCACTACCTCAGACATTAGTAGAATCCATGGCATGTCGTGTTACGGCACTGCTGCTGGTTCGTGCGGCCCTACACGACATTAGGCAAATGTACGAATCTTTTTGCCTCTTCAGTGCATTAAACTATAATTTAATTATTTCATAATATAATAGGGAGCTTTAACGTTACGTGTTTTTAATACAATGACTCACTCGTTTGTACTAATGGGGCAGCTGGTACAGGGATTTATAGTGGGGACTGTTATCTAAAATCTTGTGCTGAGAATATTTACACATATTTAACCTTTCATCTCATAATTAGCGAAGAGATAAATGATCATTTGCTGATTCGAGGCTTGCTGCCACGGAATGGTAGGTCCTCAACTGTTCAGTATCGAAAATTGGATTTTTTTTTAGTCTGTCCCAGCTGCGTTGATATAAAATTCACCTATAGCGGTTAAAAAAATTGTGTGTGTCTATATTATAGGTACACATATGCTTATAGACATACCTAACTACTAGCCATATTTACTCAATATAGTGCCAAAAGGCGCAAACTGAACCTTTGCAGCTGCCGCCCTCATACATATCCGCATGCGCATATGGTTGCGTATTAGATTTCTACGATGCTGTTGCAACCATTCTCTTTTTATTGGTAAGATTCAAAACGTAAATAAATGTCAAATTTACATTATAGAAATTGTTGATTATTTCGTTTTACAAAATATCGAGGCATTCAAATGAAAATATCAAGTTTACTTTACAGGAAATGTTAACAATTTATTTCTCTTATAAAATAACGTACCGTCTAAATAAAACATACAAAGCCAGGAGGCGACGACATAGCGCGGCCTCCTATATACAACCCTGTATTTTTGTAGCAGGGCATTGTACAAGCATTACCAGCTTGAGAACACAGAGTCAATGTTGAAACCTAAAATATGCTGTTCATTACTGCACGTTATCCAGAAACCAACCGCTGTGTCAGAGCGGCTCTAGGCGCTTCAGTCCATAGCTGCGCGACTGCTATGGTCGCAGGTTCGAATCCTGCCTCGGGCATGCATGTGTGTGACGTCTTTAGGTTCGTTAGGTTTAAGTATTTCTAAGTTCTAAGGGACTGGAGACCTCAGATGGTAAGTCCCATAGTGCTCAGAGCCATTTGAACCATTTGAACTTTATCTACACACTATCTGAAAGAAAATAAGGCAAAATTTATAACACCTGGAGCCTTATAAATTAAATTATTATTTTAACCTATTGTATGAAACGCGTAGCAACGCACTAAATACTCATTACACAGTATCATACTGGGCATCATCCGACGTAATCGGGAAGGCAACATCCAGAGATAACCTTATTTCTGCATTGATCACATAAACAAAATAACCACAGTTAAAAGTGTAGTACAATATGCTGGTAATATATCTTTATATAGCGATACATTATAAAACAACCTGTTACAACTACTATGCGGCTTCAAGAGGCGTACAGAATTTGGTTATACATACTTGAACAAGTGTAACAAGCAATTACGTAAGCGTACACGCTAAGTGCGATAGTTATACAACAACAAATGCTTTTGCTCTCAGAAAGGCAGTAAATTATTTTGTGACCAATGCATACTGTATCATACAACGTCTTGGTTGTCGAACCGAATCCCTTCTACCTTTCGTATCCCTTCTACCTTTCGTATCTTTATTAAAAGAAAATCTCTTGTTTCTTACAAGGTGTTGTGAATAAAATATGAACGTATTATAAAAACGTAGTGCCAAAAGGTATCCAATTTCCTAACAAATGATTTTCCCCAATAAAATTTACCTATTCGAATTATGTAATCGAACCTAAACGGAAGATTTGTATCATAATCATCAATACCGAGGATGGACGTCTTGATACAAGCCATTACAAACTTCTAGTGAAGCGGTGGCAATTTCTGTGGTGACTATGTGAACCTTCAGTTAAAATATAAAGTGATATTCGGAAGACCTGGGATGAGGTGTGAGCTGTTGTGATTAGTGAAAAATTGTGAGTGTACCATAGATTCCGAAAACTATCTGACATTGGTGTGGAAAATCTCTGGTACTGCTAATCAGGCAGTGTCGGTGTAAAACATGAACCGACTTCCGACAGTCTTCAGATCCATTACCATTTGTAAATTACGTTTCCGATTCGAAAGGTTCATCTTAAAGTAAAATTGCCACGGCAAACCTGGTTGTGTTTTTGTAATCGAACTTCTGGTTGGTTACTGATTGCTACTTCTTGTCTTGCTACCTTTAGTGATTGTACCTTCAAGTTTATTTTTTAAAAAATCACTACCACAAGCGGCGTCACATAATGACGCTAATTGTATCGAGAGATGATTGTGCTAATTTTGAAATTGAACATCTGTATTGATAGTGAAATGTTCGAAGAGATTTCGGGATTGCAGCCGGTCGTCGTATTAGTCACACTTGCAGTCATCAGACTGATTTTGTTGACAGTGTTTTAAAACATGGTCTATTACAATGTGTTGAACAGTATTTTACAACAAAGTTTACTGACTCTTCGCCGCATCTCCGTGGTAATTAATCTGTTTGAGGCAGCGAAAGAAAGTGACTGCGAGAGTAAGCTGTGCACAGGTGATGCTACCGTTTCCTGATATAGCGTCCTTGACACTGGGTTTGTATGCTTTTTACTATAGCTTGAGATACCGGAATGAAATGACGTGATGTCGGCGTGGGTCTAATTGTATAGTTGACAGCAGCCATTGCGGAATTAGCTAGACAATTGATTTTACTTAAACGCTGGGGCATAATATACTACGGACAGATATACGAAAGTGGTTGTTTTGCTAAAGAGAACTTCCATGTAAATAAATATTTATTCACAGGTGGGCGATTTCGTCATTTTAACAACTTTGGAAATTTGTGCTTCAAGGTTACATACACGCGTGATTAATTATTCGTCTCAGCGACTTTATGAGTGTTAATTCGTGGCTGCTCGTGGTCTGGTTCCGTCGCAGTAGGTCATCTTCGGACTGGGACGGCAATTTACTAATATTGTCTCCCCGAAAAGCTGATACGACTAAATTCACACATCCCAGAGTGTGCTACGAGTGTAGATAGTGGCGCATATCTCACGTTAAAAAATAAACTTAAATGATCTATTTAAAAGAGCGGCATGCAACAACAGCGGTGCGGAATGCGGAGACTACATGTCCGTACCGCTAACACTTGATCTTTACTGCGATTGTACGAACCTACATGATACAGGTGGACTTATAGGCATAGCTGGGCAGTGCTGAAAGCTGAGATCAATATGAAGGCATTCATAATAAATGGGATTAATTTCTTTGTGAAGCAAACAAACATTCATTCTAACTTTTACGTTTCAACTTTACTATTTATCGAAGTTGATCACAAATTAAATTTTCTGACGCATACAAAAAGATTATTTAGAAAAAATTGCCGAAGTTTGAGCTCTACACAACAGAAATTTCGCTACAAATAATCTTACTAATCGATGATTGTTTCATTTTCGTGTAAGCTGCAGATGTTGCTGGGCCCGATCTTGATCCCATAATTGGTGGTAAATAATAGGTTTAGGAGCCAAAATCGCATGTTGTGAATTATTTTTATTTCCTCGGTGGCCGCTTTCAACAGAGTGTAGCTCTCATCTTCGGATCTTCTGGGAATAATGTTACTGTGCCTGAGTCGCACAACCATGACGAGAGCTCATACACTATGTGATCAAAAGTACCTGGACACCCCCCAAAACATACTTTTTTCATATTAGGTGCATTGTGCTGCCACCTACTGCCAGGTACTCCATATCAATGACCTCAGTAGTCATTAGACATTGTGAGAGGGCAAAATGGGACGTTCTGCGGAACTCTCGGACTTCGAACGTGGTCAGATGATTGGGTGTCACTTATGTCATACGTCTGTACATGAGATTTTCACACTCCTAAACATCCCTAGGTCCACTGTTTCCGATGCGATAAAGAAGTGAAAAAAGTGAAGGGACACGTACAGCACAAAAGCGTACGGGCCGACCTCGTCTGTTGACTATCAGAGACTGCCGATAGTTGGAGAGGCTCATAATGTGTAAGAGGCAGACATCTACCCAGACCATCACGGATAATTCCAAACTGCATCAGAATTCATTGCAAGTACTATGACATTTAGGCGGTAGGTGAGGAAATTGGATTTCATGGTCTAGTGGCTGATCATAAGCCACGAAACTTTTATTATTCCACATGACAATTGATATTTCTGAAACAAAAGAAAGTTAATTAACACGTTGATTTATTTCAGAGAATGACATTTTAACGTATACGTTTAGACTTTTTCCAGAATTTTTATCTGAACAGGACTCGTGCGTTCCTCTTTTCGCCTTCTTGAATTTTTCTAGTGGAGACAAAATGCAGCTTTTAGGTATTCTGTTCCGGCGAATTGTCTCAGTACCCTGAATTTCTCTTTTCGTGAGATCTTGCAGAAGCCGAATGCTGGTAAACAGGTTGCAGCAGCTGATCAGCATTTGTACATATACTCTATAGCACAGACCCTTGCCCTCATATTTGTCGTTGCAAGTTACAGCTCCCTGATAAGGTTCCAGCCATATTAGATATCCATTGCTGGTACCTCCACACCAGAAACTATATCCACATTGAAATGGTTTTCCAGAAACATATACAATTATGAGAGCACTTGAAATTATTTGAACATAATGTAATTTTTTTAAATGAGTTATTTACCTTTGATGAACTGTTTACACACATGTAGTCCAAAATATGGCAGCATTGACTCATCAACAGAATGATGGCACTCATGTGGTGCTAGTGCTATAAATGTCTGAATGATCATGGATAACAATCTTCTGAATTTTGCATATCTATCATTTGGACCCAGTTCATCATTGTTGCAAACATGGAAATTGCTCCTAATAAAATCGAATAGGTCCCTTGATATGGCATTAGAGACAAGTTCATTATGGCTGTCAGTTTCTCCTTGCCAACACATCTTCCACCTCGGGACCACAACGTACTCACTAAGGAGAAGAAGAGCTATAAAAATCCACCTTTCATTTTCAGTACAGTCTCCCAATCTGTTTCTTTTCGCTGCATATTGATTGGTATATGTAACGATTATTCATCAAAAAAATTTCCACAGTAAAGGACTCGTACCTTTTTTGTTAGGTACAGTATTCATTACAGGTCATTCTACAGTTGATTCAAAAATGCTGTCTTTTGTCCAGTTACAACTTTCTTCTTTCCTACAACTGCATATTGAAACAGATTCCCATTAATTTTTTGGGGGGAAGGAGGGGTAGCTGACTGAGATATATGATGCTTATTACCAGTATCGTTTCTGTTGTTGCTACACACTGAAGATGTACCTGGTATTGGTTCTCACTCAAAAGAATTTGTTTCCATTGGTGAATCAAAAGTCAGTAATCAAAACATTAGCATTTAGCTGACATGCAGATAAGTTATCTATACAAGGATTATCATCAGCATCTGCATCTTCGTCGGTAACGTCACCTGTGGCATTCAGAGGAGTTAGGGCCACAGTTACACCATTATTTGGTAAATCAGTATTGTTGTACAGAGGTTCGTATAGTTCATTTAGTGTAATCCTTTGGCTGCAAGTAAATAGGAAAGATGTCGCATAATCCTACCATCCTTCTGGAAGGATGTTTAGAAATAAGGCCCTAAGTACTATCTATGAAACCGTTTTTAGATACATGTATGTAATATTAAACATTTTAGACGTTATTAAAATAAAAAATTATATAAATAATAACCATTCATAATAATGTTTGGTTTCCCATGGAAAACTATGTCGCTCAGTTTGTTCATTGTCGCAGAAGACTGATTTTCAAAGCACAACACAGACGAATGTGGCGCCAGTAAGACAATGTCTGCTACACTCTGTCAACAATGGACTTAAAACTTAGTTTCATTGTTTTAAAAATGTTCCACATCTCCAACAATGTTAGTTATTTTAATTATTGTACTTCTGTGCATACAATGCTTCTGATAGGATCACAGGGTCATCTGGGTTTTTTCCACGACGATGTCCAACGCATGTTATCCAACATGACGACGCCTGAAATTATAATTTTTCTGGCATTTAGTTCTTTACATTTTACACTATGGAATAAAAAGTGAGTTCATTCCATTTTTGTCAACGGAAGAACACCAAAGCGTCTACCGAAATGTCGCTTGATGGAACTGGAGGTTATCTTCTGCTAGACAGCTGTCTGACATCCAGCTTTAAGGTCACTTACGTCTCTTGTATTGGTATCAGCTTAGAGAAACCAACGTTTGGAAGTAGCAAGAAGCGGCACAGACTCCGTGGTGGTCAATTCGTGTTAACAGCGACAGAACACTTAAGCAGAGAGCGGAAACTTCAGTCCGTGGCATGCATCCTGTAAGACAGACCTGAGTGACATCGACGGACGTAACTATTATCCCTCCGAACCTCTTTGGATGATGTCTAAAGGTGAGCAGAGTAGAAATTAGAAATCGACAACTGACCACTCAATATGAAATGATAGTTCTATTGGGAGAGTCTAAATTATTTATTTTCATAATTTTTTCATTGTTATTTTCTGTTGTTTCTTATTGTTGTGATGTTTTTGTAGACACAGAATTTTTTTCGGACGATTCCGTAACGCTAAAACTGCTCTCATACAGCTGCATACAAGGTGAATCAGTAGAAAACGCACATGCTTTCGAGAGGTGACAGTGATTTTGAAGGTACGTGCTTTGGGGTTTGGTAGTATAGCGATTCTAAAGAAAAAACGTGATATGAACGTATCTTCTGTTTTTCACAGTTTCCGAGAAGCAAATGAAAACAATTGGGGGACAGAATTCCACTGTCAACTGCGAAGCATTCTACATCTCTTGTAGACAGCTGCTGTGTTCCTGATTTGATCTCATTCGTACGGTCCTTTACTTGAACACAGGCACGTGAAACACGAGAGAGAAAGTCGCACGTTGTGTCCACTCAACGCATGTGAATTTCGCTCTTCAGGCAACCCCACAAACAGTGATCTAACAACACCAGTACACTGGTGCAACCATTGTAATACTGAGACGCGAGGTAAGCAACGTGTATACTTGCAGGATCCTCTCAGCATGCACAACGTCCTACCTTGGTCCCTATCGTTGGGAATGCAGTCGTCTTTGTACCATCGTGTCTCCTCGGCGAGGGAGAAAGGTACCATTCGAATTTTTGTACGAATTGACTTTTCCTGCCATCTTAAGTAAATAACTAAATCCCCTCAAAATGACGGTATCCCGAAGCTGATTCCAGATTGATGTTCTTCAGTATATGAGTAATCCATTACCGCCTCCTTTCACAATTTTTATTTAAGATCACACTTTTCATAAAAGTTAATGCAAGCTCGAAATAAAATTTGTAAGATGATACTTTCATCCGCGAATAGTCAACAATGGGTATGGAATGCGCAGTGATACATACGTAATATTAATTATTCTCTTTCTTTGTTACAGGCCTCAAGCAAATGCGCTAGCACGCTTGTAGCCATGTTGCATGCCTGGCTGTGGTGATTGACACAACGGTACACGAAAATGGAAAGTGGCACAACATGTTGCATCTGTCAGATACTGACCACACTTTATGGAGATATTCGTCACATAACGGGTTGTAAATGATTAACTTTTGTTGTTCCGTATATCATACAACTGTCTAATGTTGCTTATTTATTCCATTGAAAGTTAGTTTCGTTTTATTTTGATATTTATCTCACGTATATAAAATCGATTTCAAGACAATATTATTTCATCTTCAGGTACCTGTTAGATATGCTTTATGAACAGAACGCCTACGTATTGTTAAATGTCGTTCCATCGGTGCAGGCACCTACAGTGCGTGGTTGGCATTCTGTTGGAAAGTGCTGTCCATCGTGAACATCGGTACAGGTTGTGCCTCTCATTGGTACGAATGCACTCGTTTATTGGTTGTGGCACGAAAGCAAACTAACTCCGAATGTCGAAGAGCTTGCTGAAACATACCATGTTGATGAAGAGTACTGCCTGGAGCCTGGCTGGAAAGTATTTATGGGCTCACTGCTTCCCAGGCAATTTCTGAGAGTGATAAATCAAGGGACCTAACAGGCCGGACAAGTATCTATGTATTGTTCAAGGCGTCTTTGGTACGAACTGCATGGTAGGTTCTTGCATTAACCTGCTAGATAAGCCATTTCGTATGGGCACTACAGTTGTTGACAGATAGTAGCAAAATTTATCTCCACTTGGACGGCTACCAGATCTTCGTGTAGGAAAAGATGAAAAACCACCAAATGAGTTACGATAATACAAGGTTTATTGAAGACCCCATGACTTAGGTTCACCACTTACGTTTGCGAAGCACTTTCTAGTGACAGTCAGCACGAAATTTTTTGGTTTTGTTATGACTGAAGTGAATCTGACCTTCATTAGTCCCTTATGGCTACATACTTAACACACCTCCATAACATCATGTAACCAGTGTTTATCATTGTTCGTTCTGAAGAATATGTTTTGAAGACAAACGTAGGTCAAGGGGTATTGAAATAAACATTATACTGTTACAACTGTTTGGCTTTTCTTCACCTTTTCCTACATGAAAAATAACTCACAGTTACTGCCTCCAGCCACATTCAAGCATTTCAGAATTAACCAGATCAATTTTATTTCCATATTCGACAGACTCCCACACCTCGACTATGGGAATCGCCGAGCTACGGGTCGCCAGAACGGCATCGAATCTGACTACCAAAGACAGAAGTGAGACTCATCGCTGTATTCCACAGACTAAGTTGCTCTGTACCATGCAAGACCCACATCTCTGTGGTATTGTATCAGAGGTAGACGCATGGTAACAGGCCTCATCCCAGCTTACGGTTCCAGATGTTTCGTAGTAACGCCTCTGCCTGTGACCAGTGTCCGGATTTCAGCCACTGTCATCCATATAATCGTCAGACCTAGTCAAATAATTGTACAATCTGTTCGTTATGTAGTCCCGAACTACGAATGAAGGGCAACAAGTCGAGTCCGTATTCCTAGATTTCCGAACAGCATTTGACACGGTGGCCCACTGCAGACTGTTAACGAGGGTATAAGGATGGGGAAAAAATTCCCACATACGTGAGTCCCTAGAGACTTGATTTAGTAACAGAAAACTGTACGTTGTCCTCGATAGCGAGTGTTCACCAGAGAAAAGGGCATCGTCAGGAGTGCACCAGGGAAGTGTGCCTCGACCGTTCTTGTTCTCTATATACATAATTGACCTGACAGATAGGGTAGCAGTAATCTGAGGATGTTGGCTGATGGCGCTGTGGTGTACGGCAAGGCATCGTCGATAAGTGACTAAAGGAGGATATAAAATGACTTAGACAAAAGTTTTGATTGCTGTGATGAATATCAGACGAATAGTCGACTTCGGTTTAGTGGGGTAATTTTAGAAATGTGTTGTTCATGAATATGGAGGTCGCATTTAGAAGACTATTGCGACCCTTTCTTGACTACTGCTCGAGTGTTTGGGCTCCACACCAGGTAGGGAGACACTGAAGGAGTTCATAGGGGGACTTGTTGCCAGAATTTTCGATCAACACGCAGGTGCTTCGGAAACTAGAATGGAAATAACAGGAGGAACATTACTGAGAAAATTTAGAGGATCGGCATTTGGAGCTAATTGCAGAGCTATTCTACTGCCGCCTGCATACATTTTGCGTAAGGACAAGAAAATAAGAGAATTTAGGGCTATTATGGAGGCATACAGACAGCCGTCTTTCCATCCTCTATTTGCGACTGCAACAGGAAAGGAAATAACTGGTAGTTGTTTGCCACGCACCGTACGGTGGTTTAGGGAGTGTTTAGGTAGATGTAAATGTAGTCACTCTGGAAGGAACAGTGACTGCTCTTCTTCCCTCAGGGTTGTCCTCAGTCCATCTTGCCATGGCTTTATTCTTCTACTGAACAGAAGCTCCCTTAAGAATTAATCTCTAAACAACATTTCTTACGGTGTTCTGCTATGAGGTTCTGAACAGATAAGAGCTACTACTTCTATCAATTTAGATAATACGGAGTTATCGAAAATGTCATGCAAATAATCTTGTACAGATGAGAAATGTTTTAAAAATCCATATAGCTGCTCATTCTCTTGGGACGAATAGTCGACTATAGTGACTTCTCAATGTTTGGTCAAGGTGTTTATGGTGTAACACATTCCATTTCCGGCAATGTATGAGAATAGGAGCCTGTAAGAGAATCATCGATTGCTTCTTCCACGTGCGATAACTATTGTCCCTATATTACAAAATAATGTTTCCTGTATCTTTTTATCCTCTTTTCGATGACGAATTGCTGTGTTTTTGCACCCACTTTTGATACCCTTGCTGCAGGTTTAGAGCATACCCGATATGGATATTTTTCAAGAGAATTGTGATCGTTATACTGCCTACGCCTTCATATTTATATCTACACTCCGCAAGCAACCTAAGTTGTGTGGCGGAAGGTACTTTCTGTAGCACAGTCACTCCACACCTTTCCAGTTTCAGTCGCGGATGGTTCGCGGGAAGGACGATGGCCCGTGAGCTTGCGTGTGGAATCTTCCTAATTTTACCTTCGTGATCTTTACGCAAGATACACGTGGGAGGAAGTAATATATCTGTTGATTCTTCTAGGAACCGACACTCTCCGAACGTAATGCAGCGTCGGCAACTAGAGTTGGTCGATCACCTCCGTGACGCTTTCCTGTTTACCATACGAACTTGTAACGAAACGTATTTAAAAATTTATTAACTTGGTCTTTAACGTTGACACAGATAAGAGAAGTACTGCATTTAAACTCTCTTTTGATTTTTTGCCTAGACGCATACATTTTAAAATTTATTTACCTGTCAAATATACACTCCTGGAAATTGAAATAAGAACACCGTGAATTCATTGTCCCAGGAAGGGGAAACTTTATTGACACATTCCTGGGGTCAGATACATCACATGATCACACTGACAGAACCACAGGCACATAGACACAGGCAACAGAGCATGCACAATGTCGGCACTAGTACAGTGTATATCCACCTTTCGCAGCAATGCAGGCTGCTATTCTCCCATGGAGACGATCGTAGAGATGCTGGATATAGTCCTGTGGAACGGCTTGCCATGCCATTTCCACCTGGCGCCTCACTTGGACCAGCGTTCGTGCTGGACGTGCAGACCGCGTGAGACGACGCTTCATCCAGTCCCAAACATGCTCAATGGGGGACAGATCCGGAGATCTTGCTGGCCAGGGTAGTTGACTTACACCTTCTAGAGCACGTTGGGTGGCACGGGATACATGCGGACGTGCATTGTCCTGTTGGAACAGCAAGTTCCCTTGCCGGTCTAGGAATGGTAGAACGATGGGTTCGATGACGGTTTGGATGTACCGTGCACTATTCAGTGTCCCCTCGACGATCACCAGTGGTGTACGGCCAGTGTAGGAGATCGCTCCCCACACCATGATGCCGGGTGTTGGCCCTGTGTGCCTCGGTCGTATGCAGTCCTGATTGTGGCGCTCACCTGCACGGCGCCAAACACGCATACGACCATCATTGGCATCAAGGCAGAAGCGACTCACATCGCTGAAGACGACACGTCTCCATTCGTCCCTCCATTCACGCCTGTCGCGACACCACTGGAGGCGGGCTGCACGATGTTGGGGCGTGAGCGGAAGACGGCCTAACGGTGTGCGGGACCGTAGCCCAGCTTCATGGAGACGGTTGCGAATGGACCTCGCCGATACCCCAGGAGCAACAGTGTCCCTAATTTGCTGGGAAGTGGCGGTGCGGTCCCCTACGGCATTGCGTAGGATCCTACGGTCTTGGCGTGCATCCGTGCGTCGCTGCGGTCCGGTCCCAGGTCGACGGGCACGTGCACCTTCCGCCGACCACTGGCGACAACATCGATGTACTGTGGAGACCTCACGCCCCATGTGTTGAGCAATTCGGCGGTACGTCCACCCGGTCTCCCGCATGCCCACTATACGCCCTCGCTCAAAGTCCGTCAACTGCACATACGGTTCACGTCCACGCTGTCGCGGCATGCTACCAGTGTTAAAGACTGCGATGGAGCTCCGTATGCCACGGCAAACTGTCTGACACTGACGGCGGCGGTGCACAAATGCTGCGCAGCTAGCGCCATTCGACGGCCAACACCGCGGTTCCTGGTGTGTCCGCTGTGCCGTGCGTGTGATCATTGCTTGTACAGCCCTCTCGCAGTGTCCGGAGCAAGTATGGTGGGTCTGACACACCGGTGTCAATGTGTTCTTTTTTCCATTTCCAGGAGTGTAAAAGACTTTGACTATCTATGAATATGTTTTCTTCGTGGCTGCTCTAAGGAGAAAACTGGTTAGGTACGGAATGAATCGTCGGTCGGATGTTGACGTGTCTCTGAGAACTCCAGGCAAAGTCGGAGAAAACTGCTACAACTCGCGTCGAAGTCTCCGTCTCTCTTGGTAGTTAAATCACTCACAGTCGCCGTAAGAGTTTCTTTGAAACACTTTAAGAATGAGAGTGTTGAACAGCAATGACTGTGTGATATCTTCTGACTAACAAAATACTCGCTTAGGGGAAATCTTGAACACAGAATCTGATGGCGAAATGTTGCGCGTCGCTCGGACCGTGACAGTAGCAGATTCGCCCAGTAGTCTTAACTTTCGAATAAATCACTGTTCACTGTATTGCTAAAAACACAAATCGTTTTATGGAGGTCGGGGACCCAACATCGAATAAAAGTTGGTGGATGATATTTACCTTCTTTATCACAAGTTAAGTTTCTTATTCTTGATGATTGCGATTACAAGCTGTATTTCCCCTGCAATTCAAAATACATCTCAATGCAAACTATATGGCCCCCAACATACAGTGCCCAAACGACATCACTTTCTTCCAACAATTCCGACAGACACTCTTTTCCCGCATCAAAGAACGATATAATTTTAAATATGGTGACATCTTACAACTGCTGCTCGTAATGTCTCCTTTTTTTTTTTTTTTTTTTTTTTTTTTTTGTTCATCAGTCTACTGACTGGTTTGATGCGGCCCGCCACGAATTCCTATCCTGTGCTAACCTCCTCATCTCAGAGTAGCACTTGCAAACTACGTCCTCAATTATTTGCTTGACGTATTCCAATCTCTGTCTTCCTCTACAGTTTTTGCCCTCTATAGCTCCATCTAGTCCCACGGAAGTCATTCCCTCATGTGTTAGCAGATGTCCTGTCATCCTGTCCCTTCTTATCAGTGTTTCCACATATTCCTTTCGTCTCCGATTCTGCGTAGAACCTCCTCATTCCTTACATTATCAGTCCACCTAATTTTCAACATTCGTCTATAGCACCACATCTCAAATGCTTCAATTCTCTTCTGTTCCGGTTTTACCACAGTCCATGTTTCACTACCATACAATGCTGTATTCCAGACGTACATCCTCAGAAATTTCTCCCTTAAGTTAAGGCCGGTATTTGATATTAGTAGACTTCTCTTGGCCAGAAATGCCTTTTTTGCCATAGCGAGTCTGCTTTTGATGTCCTCCTTGCTGTGTCCGTCATTGGTTATTTTACTGCCTAGGTAGCAGAATTCCTTAACTTCATTGACTTCGTGACCATCAATCCTGATGTTAAGTTTCTCGCTGTTCTCGTTTCTACTACTTCTCATTACCTTCGTCTTTCTCCGATTTACTCTCAAACCATACTGTGTACTCATTAGGCTGTTCATTCCGTTCAGCAGATCATTTAATTCTTCTTCACTTTCACTCAGTATAGCAATGTCATCAGCGAATCGTATCATTGATATCCTTTCACCTTGTATTTTAATTCCACTCCCGAACCTTTCTTTTTTCATTCCCATCATTGCTTCCTCGATGTACAGATTGAAGAGTAGGGGCGAAAGGCTACAGCCTTGTCTTAAACCCTTCTTAATACGAGCACTTCGTTCTTCATCGTCCACTCTTATTATTCCCTCTTGGTTGTTGTACATGTTGTATATGACCCGTCTCTCCCTATAGCTTACCCCTACTTTTTTCAGAATCTCGAACAGCTTGCACCATTTTATATTGTCGAACGCTTTTTCCAGGTCGACAAATCCCATGAAAGTGTCTTGATTTTTCTTTAGCCTTGCTTCCATTATTAGCCGTAACGTCAGAATTGCCTCTCTCGTCCCTTTATTTTTCCTAAAGCCAAACTGATCGTCACCTAGCGCATTCTCAATTTTGTTTTCCATTCTTCTGTATATTATTCTTGTAAGCAGCTTCGATGCATGAGCTGTTAAGCTGATTGTGCGATAATTCTCGCACTTGTCAGTTCTTGCCGTCTTCGGAATTGTGTGGATGATGCTTTTCCGAAAGTCAGATGGTATATCGCCAGACTCATATATTCCACACACCAACGTGAATAGTCGTTTTGTTGCCACTTCGCCCAATGATTTTAGAAATTGTGATGGAATGTTATCTATCCCTTCTGCCTTATTTGACCGTAAGTCCTCCAAAGCTCTTTTAAATTCCGATTCTAATACGGGATCCCCTATCTCTTTTAAATCGACTCCTGTTTCTTCTTCTATCACATCAGACAAATCTTCACCCTCATTGAGGCTTTCAATGTATTCTTTCCGACTATCTGCTCTCTCCTCTGCATTTAACTGTGGAATTCCCGTTGCACTCTTGATATTACCACCGTTGCTTTTAATGTCACCAAAGGTTGTTTTGACTTTCCTATACGCTGAGTCTGTCCTTCCGACAATCATATCTTTTTCGATGTCTTCACATTTTGCTGCAGCCATTTCGTCTTAGCTACCCTGCACTTCCTATCTATTTCCTTCCTCAGCGACTTGTATTTCTGTATTCCTGATTTTCCCGGAACATGTTTGTACTTCCTCCTTTCATCAATCAACTAAAGTATTTCTTCTGTTACCCATGGTTTCTTCGGAGCTACCTTCTTTGTACCTATGTTTTCCTTCCCAACTTCTGTGATGGCCCTTTTTAGAGATGTCCATTCCTCTTCAACTGTACTGCCTATTGCGGTATTCCTTATTGCTGTATCTATAGCGTTAGAGAACTTCAAACGTATCTCGTCATTCCTTAGTACTTCCGTATCCCACTTCTTTGCGTATTGATTCTTCCTGACTAATGTCTTGAACTTCAGCATACTCTTCATCACTACTATATTGTGATCTGAGTCTATATTTGCTCCTCGGTAGGCCTTACAATCCAGTATCTGATTTCGGAATCTCTGTCTGACCATGATGTAATCTAATTGAAATCTTCCCGAATCTCCCGTCCTTTTCCAAGTATACCTCCTCCTCTTGTGATTCTTGAACAGGTTATTCGCTATTACTAGCTGAAACTTGTTACAGAACTCTATTAGTCTTTCTCCTCTTTCATCCCTTGTCCCAAGCCGATATTTTCCTGTAACCTTTTCTTTTACTCCTTCCACTACAACTGCATTCCAGTCGCCCATGACTATTAGATTTTCGTCCCCCTTTACATACTGCATTACCCTTTCAATATCCTCATACACTTTCTCTATCTGTTCATCTTCAGCTTGCGACGTCGGCATGTATACCTGAACTATTGTTGTCGGTGTTGGTCTGCTGTCGATTCTGATTAGAACAACCCGGTCACTGAACTGTTCACAGTGACACACCCTCTGCCCTACCTTCCTATTCATAACGAATCCTACACCTGTTATACCATTTTCTGCTGCTGTTGATATTACCCGATACTCATCTGACCAGAAATCCTTGTCTTCCTTCCACTTCACTTCACTGACCCCAACTATATCTAGATTGAGCCTTTGCATTTCCCTTTTCAGATTTTCTAGTTTCCCTACCACGTTCAAGCTTCTCACATTCCACGCCCCGACTCGTAGAATGTTATCCTTTCGTAGATTATTCAGTCTTTTTCTCATGGTAACCTCCCCCTTGGCAGTCCCCTCCCGGAGATCCGAATGGGGGACTATTCCGTAATCTTTTGCCGATGGAGAGATGATCATGACAGTTCTTCAACTACAGGCCACATGTCCTGTGGATACACGTTACGTGTCTTTAATGCAATGGTTTCCATTGCCTTCTGCATCCTCATGTCGTTGATCATTGCTGATTCTTCAGCCTTTAGGGGCAATTTCCCACCCCTAGGACAGGGGGGTGCCCTGGGCCTCCATCCGCTCCTCCGCCCTCTTTGACAAGGCCGTTGGCAGAATGAGGCTGACTTCTTATGCCGGAAGTCTTCGGCCGCCAATGCTGATTATTTATCAAAATTTAGGCGGTGGCGGGGATCGAGCACAAGACTGAAGACGTTTTGATTAAGAAACAAAGACGCTACCCCTAGACCATGGGTTCCTATGTCTCTATTTTTTTTTTTTTTTTTTTTTTTTTTTTTTTTTTTTTTTTTTTTTTTTTTTTTTTTTTTTTGCTGTTGTTGGACGTAAGGAATGACGATTGCACATCGGTTTTTTGGGGTCACATAGTTTGCATAGAGACTAATATGAAGTGCAGAGGGGACACAACTTGTAGTCACCAAAGTTTCGTTATTGTAAATAACCGTTCTCTGGCACTCCAAGAAAAGTTTTCCTGTCCCTAATACTGTCAGTGACTAGTAACCTATTGTGCACGACACTTTCTTCCTGAAGAGCGCTTCGCATTTATATGCGATTGTATTCTTCCAAACGCTTTACCACGGTTACGAGTATAATAAAAAAAAGGTCACAAATAATTCGGTTTAATGTCGTGTATCATTCATTTAGTGCCATAGACCTCTATATTGTGAAATTTAGACTGAGTATGGAATAACTTGGCAGATGCTGTTGCTCTGATTAGCGGGAGCCTCATTATTCTAATGCACAACAACGTTGTGCGTGAAGCTCAGCTGTTTAACTTGCTGGATGTTAATTACTGGGAAGTGATTGCTTTCTCCAGAATAGCTCATCCAGTAATTGCCTTGGTGTTCGAGCAAGAGAAATTTGAGTAATTATCATTATCCTGGAATCTTTCCACAAATTTTCTGCTGCTTAGCAGCCGTGTATAAACAGTTTAACATCAGATTCTGTTATTATTTTGCCTACCATCAGAGATTTTGAGAACTGGATACTTTAATACTACCAGGGGGCGGGGTACAACCATGAAAAAAAGAGTTAAATACCAACGAAAGGATACCGTTCTGTGAGTCGGGGCGTGGAATGTCAGAAGTGTGAATATCGTAGGGAAGCTACAAAACATAAAAAAAGGAAATGCTAATGCTGAATCTAGATATAGTTGGCTTCAGTGGAGGCAAGTGAAAAGAAAATAAGGATTTCCTGTCAGATGAGGCTAGGGCAATATCAGCAGCAGCAAAAAATGGTATAGCATGAGTAGGATTCGTTATGAATGGGACGGTAGGACAAGGAGTGACTTATGTGAACAGTTCAGTGATATACTTGTTCTCATCGGAATCGACAACAAACCGACACTTACACTGACGACAAGAGTTCAAGTATATATACTGACGTCGCAAGCTTAAGATGAAGACCTAGACAAAGTATATGTGGATATTGAATGGGTAATTCAATACTTAAGGGGAGATGAAAATCTGAGAGTCATGGGGAATTTGAATGTGGTTTAAGGGTAGGAGTAGAAGAAAGGATTACGGGAGAATATGGGCTGGTACTAAGAACGACTGAGGAGAAAGAGTTCTGCAATAAATATCAGGTAATAATAGCAAATATTCTGTTCACGAACCATAAGAGGAAGAAGTATTTTTGGAAAACGCCGGGAGGCACGAGAAGATTTCAACTGAATTACATCGAGTCAGGCAGAAATTCCGAAGTCAGACACTGGATTGTAAGGCGTACCCACGAACAGACTCAGATCACAATTTAGTAGTGATGAAAAGTACTCTGAAATATTAGAAGCTAGTCAAGAAAAGTCAATGCCCAAAGAAGTTGAATACGGACTTGCTAAAGAATGATAGGCTTGAAGCTTTCTGAAGCTACACACAGCATGATAGGGAACAGCTCAGTAAACAGTTCAGTTGCAGAGGAATGGTCATCCCTAAAAAGGGCAATCACAGAAGCTGGAAAGATAGCCATAGGTACAGAGAGGTAACTGCGAAGAAACCATGAGTAACATAAGAAAATAGACCAGGTGATGCATGAATGAAGGAAGAAGAAAACTTTCAAGCAAATTCAGGAATACAGACATACAAGTCACTTCAGGAATGAGATAAACACGAAGTGCAGGGAAGCTAAGGCGAAATGGCTGCAGGAAAAATGTGAAGAAATCGAAAAAGAAATGATTGTCGGAAGGACTGGCTCAGCATACAGGAAAGTCACAACAACCTTCGGTGAAAATAGCATAAAGGGCGGTAGTTTTAAGAGTGCAACGGGAGTTCCACGGATAAATACAGAGCGGAGAGCAGACAGGTGGAAAGAATGTATTGAAGGCCTCTATGAGGGTGAAGACTTGTCCGATGACGTGTTAGGAGGAGAAACAGGTGTCGATATTGTCGCAGAAGAAGCTGAGTAGCACCGTGGTGTAGTGGTCATGATACTAAACATTTGTATGGAGGGTAGTGTGTTCAAAACTCATCTTCACTGCACAGTTCCAAATTCTATATTCGGTTCGTGTACATTCTAGAGGCATCCACAAATGCAAGAATCAATTTTCTGGAATGTTCTGTAGCTGCACATATACTGCATGTGTTCTATCCAGACGCAGTTTGCTCCTCCCTCTTGTATGTTCAAGTGCTGTATAAACCTTCGTTAAGGGAAATTAGTGTTCGTAATTCATCTTGTTACATCTTATTCTACGTGACATTATTCTGGTGGAGATGCTGGGTATTGAAACTTGTGTTACGACACAGTGGCTCCCATCAGGCCACGACAGAGCGGCCGTTTACGTGACGAGATACCCGAGTTCGAGCCGTATACAACAGATCGCAATCTACCGGAGACAGAAGAGGAAGAGGATGTTAAGATGACAGCAACTGTGTGTCACCACATGAGACATCCTTCCGGTTTCTCTGGTGACGATGGCCAAGATCCAAACAAGTGACTGAAGGTATATGAGTGTACAGCAAAATTTAACAAATGGGATGACACCATGCGTTTGGCTAACTTGGCTACTTCGAGGGCACTGACAAGCAATCGTATGAGATCAACGAGCAGAAGTTCACAAGCTGAGAAGTATTCCAGGCCGAATTGCGCAAGTATTTCGACGGCACACAACGACAGAAGTGCAAGGGTGAAGATAAATTAAAGTGCAGACCACAGCGTCCAGGAGAAACTACAGCATCCATCATTCAAGACGTCTTGGTGCTATGTAAAACAGTGGATAGTAGAATGAAGGAGACAGATAAGGTTGCACATCTCATGAAGGTTGTTGCTGAGGATATGTATCAAGCCCTACTCCAGAAGGAGGTTTCGACAGCAGACGACTTCATAAAATGGAGCCAGCATATCGAGACAATGTATCAAAAAAGAATTACACGCAAAGAGTTTGAACGGCTTACAAACGTCGTATCGTTTACTATAGTCGAGAGAGCATATGATTTCACAAGTGTTCTTCGTCAGATAGAGAGGAAGTTCAGAAGGCACTTGGAATGCACGGCGAGCAAATAACACCAAGACGCTTCAAGAGGTCCCTAAGGTAGGAAGTGGAACAGACATTGAACCCAATCTCGCGTCCTTCATTTCCCTTTAAAGCGGTGAAAGAGACCCAGGCCGAGTTACAATGTCGCATGAGGAACCTGTTTGGGCACTAAGGAAGACTGACATCTGGAGGACTCAGGATAACAAACCAGTATGTTTCCACTGGGGACGACTGGGACATGTGGCGCGCTGTTGTCGAGAAAGGTGGCGGATATTTGATGACGCCCGCGCCAGAGGAGAGCACACCGATCTTCTTTGTTGTCGTGGTCTTCAGTCCATAGTCCGGCTTGATGCAGCTCTCCGTGCTACTCTATCCTGTGCAAGCTTCTTCATCTCCCAGTACCTACTGGAACCTGCATCCATCTGAATCTGTTTAGTGTATTCATTTCTTGGACTCCCTCTACGATTTTTACCCTCCGCGCTGCCCTCCAAAACTAAACTGGTGATCCCTTGATGCCTCAGCATATGTCCTGCCAACCGATCCCTTCTTCTAATTGAGTTGTGATAAAAATTCCTCTTCTCCCCTCTTCTATTCGATACCGCCTCATTAGTTATGTGATCTACCCATCTAACCTTCAGCATTCTTCTGTAGCATCACGCTTCGAAAGCTTCTATTCTGTTTATGTCTAAACTATTTATCGTCTACGTTTCACTTCCATACATGGCTCCGCTCCACATAAATACTTTCAGAAACGACTTCCTGACACTTACTTCTATGCTCGATGTTAACAAATTTCTCTTCTTCAGAAACGCTTTCCTTTGCACTGCCAGTCCACATTTTATATCCTCTCTACTTCGACCATCATCAGTTATTTTGCTCCCCAAACAGCAAAACGCATTTACTACTTTAAGTGTCTCAGTTCCTAATCTAACTCCCTGTCTGCTGGAGAACAGTAGGACCAACATCAGAACAGGTAGCTACGCTTTCTAAAAGCAGAGAGATTTCTATTCTTAGTATGGTCCTGTCCATCCCTTGTAATGTTGGTATAGGAAGCTGCCTCTATGGTCACTTCCAATTGTATCTGTTAAGCACACTCGGTAGGAGCCCAGGTCAGTCAGTCCACGGCGAGCGTCTGAAGTGGTAAGATCTTCGGCTAAGCGCGTGTCTGCTAAGTCCGTAGGACAATGAATTTCTTAAGTTAAGCCTAACCGAAAATTTAATCACCTTTATTTCAGGTTTAGCTCTAAAATATCTAATGTTATCTTAAATTGCAACACAGTGTAATTCGAGTGTAAAGTTCAGAATATCTTCCGGTAGTTGCTTTGTCACTACTTTGTGAGTAAAGTGGAACCACAGGTTGATCAGTAACTCCAACTAAGATCATCAATCTTAAATGCGAGTGTGCATGAGATTATAACGTCTCGTCTTGACAATATATTTCAATATAGCAACTTCTCTTTATGTTCAACGCACGTGGGGTGTACTTTGTGAGACCAGTACCACATGCTTATACAATTGTTTGATCCAACAGGTTAATAGTAAGACGGTAGTAACGAGTTCGAGGTTTTTCTTTTGTAAATTGCGTTTCGATGTAATTTATTTTAATTATCAAAATTATTGTGGAGTTACACTCTTTGTGTAAACCAAGTTGACCACGTGAAGCATGTGGTGTAAGCATCAAAGTAGCCCTCAGCTATTCTTTTTGGGAAGATTTCACAGAGAGTTAGTATGAATTTACTATACCAGTGTGTGGTAATTTCATGACGGACAGGATTGCGCTATGAACGTATCTTCTTTGGCAGAAAATTGAATCGGTTGGTTGTGGTTAATTTCCTCTTGGATATGTTTCAACGTTCTTCATGGGTAATTTTATGAATGCAGTGTTGTATGTAGTCTCCCAATCTTGGCTTCCTAATTAATGTGTTCCGTAAGATTACAAACACACATTTTCACAATCCTAAATAAGGCACCAGTTAGTTATGACTCAAGTTTGATAAGCTGAAATTTTAACAGAACAATGATCAATGTTAAAATAAATGTCCAAATATAAACTGATTTATTTCTTTTTATTTAAATTGTCTTTATATATAGATATCACCAGTTATCGTAAGATGAGTACTAAAAGATTATAATTAATGTTAGTCTGATTGGGAATTTGGTAAGCTAGACTGGATACCTGGTGAAACAGTTGCACAGTAATGCAAGGTTAACTTCCTCAGATAGCTCACAGCTTTGAACCCACTTTTATGGTCTTGAATATCAGCACCACTTTTAGAACAAATTAATGCAACAGCATTACACATGGCGACCCTGCCAGGATATGTGATTCCGCTAGACTCTGGAATCTCTGAAACGTTAGATTGCGAGCATTGTATAATCTTAATTTTTTTCCCTGTAGCGTCCAAACAACTTCTGCGTTGTTTCTGAGCAGACTTTCAAAATATTCATGGCGTTGTTGAGCGGTGTTGTTTTGTTTGTCTTGTTGTTTTATTTTCTATATTTGTGTGTTTTTCGCGCTTGTAAATTGCACTGACTTCGATCAAAGATATAAATTTTTTTTGCATGTGAAAAAGTGCATACTAGTTTGGGTACCTTTCGTGTGACTGTCGTAATTTTTGGGGATACATTTATTCTGATTAGTGTGTTGCGTACCGGGTATAAATTGAACTAATGCAGACATGTAACCAAGCTAAGAGTAGGCGGTCCAACAACTTAAGCAACATGGACCAAGTGGATAATTTGATTTCGAATATTAATGCGTTGGACGGTTCCGAAAATGCATTTGGGAATACTTCAGAGGAAATGCAAAACAGGACGAATGGGCTCACATCAGAGCCAGAAATTAATTTGCCTCCAACTAACCAAATTGATTTGGCAGAACTCATGAAAGCCTCATTGCAATAAAATAAAGAAAACGCAGAGAAATCAGAAAAATCGTTCTGAGAACAAAAAGAATCATCCGAAAAATCGATCCGAGAGCTGGTCGAACAAATGACGCAGAAATCTGAATAATCGATTTGCGAGGTAGGCGAGCAAATGACGCAGAAATCTGAAAAATCGATCCTCGAGCTAGGCGAACAAATAGACGAGAAACTAATCCAGCAGACAAATAAAGTCGGCAAGTCGATGTAGAGAGTGTCCGACGATATCTCACAAAGAATAAACAATCTGGCAAGTGAAATAAAAAGTGATATTACGAAGGAATTAGGCTGTACATTTGAAGAAATCGATGATTTCTGCAAGCCTTAGAACAGGGCAAGCAGAGTCGCGATGCGGAATCGAAAGAGAGCGAGGAACAGCTACTTAGGAATTTCCACGCGCTGAGAGAAGAATGCCAAAGGGAATACCCACAGGTACTCTCCAGGGTCCAGGAGGCGGAAACGCATTGCCCCGCGTCCATTAGCAACACAGTAGTGGACAACAGTCAAGCGATTTACGCACTCGAACAGCAAGTAGAACAATTGAAGCAGACTGGGGCGGAGGACAACAGACAAATACATGATAAGATTGTGGCATTAGCGGACATCGTAGGCACGATGAAGGTGCCGGAGAGCGATAACAACACTACACCGGTAGCGGTCGTAGAGACCGAAGAAGTGCATTTGCTTCTTAGATTTCAGAAGGGACAGTTCGAAGTGAACAGGCGGCACAAACTATAACAGGCGAATTACAAGAACGTGTGGCACATCTGGAAAGCCGCATGGGATGTGATTCTGAACTCGCCAATAGCACTTAAAATAGCTGTACGAACAGTGCAGAGAGGGACTCTGGCCAGGAGGGAGATTTTGACGACAGGGAAGAATGTATTTTGAGGGGCAGACATGAGAAAAATAGGATCATTCAAGGGCCTCACCGGGAGGAAATGCAGGGATTTGATTTCAAACATTTCCTTACAGTGAGAAAGTTTGAGATATTTCGAAATTCGCAAAAACGAATACATCCACGAGCATGGCTCGAGCAATTTGAGTTCTGTCTTCCCCCCGACTGGGCGAGTTCATGGAATATATGTGTGGCTATTCGGAAGGCGAACCGACGATTCGCATGAGGTCGGCAGTGTGTCACTGCAACTCCACTCGAGTGTTTCGACAAGCACTTCTGTCCGCCTATTGGTCGGAAGCGGCACAAGATAGGGTCAAGCTTGGCATAATTATGCTGCCAAATTTGAACCAGTCTGGTTTCGGTAGCCCAGCACGCCTATTCGACCACATGCTGCAGGCAAATCAATTTCTATACGACCCATATGGGCCTGCGGAACTAATTAGGATATGCATCACCAAATTGCCGATGCACTTGCGCCGTGTCATTCTTGCGGGACGATGCAAAGAGGACATGGAAACGTTTAAGACACTTCTCCAAGAGTTGGAATATAATACAGCAGAATGCCCGCCTAATCAGGCACATAGTTATTACGGGGCACAGCAGCGCGATCGCAGTCGTGGTCATAGTACTAATCAACGACGTGATTGGTCGTCGCGACGCGAACGGAACAATAATAGGGACCAGCCATATAGAAACTGGGGTAACAGTCGCGAACATAGGTGGAACAACGGAAATGATCGAGGACGAGGACAGGACCGTGAACGCAACAGTTACGGCAACCAGAATCGATACTACGGTGAACACAGTGGGAATAGGACTGTAGGCGAAGCACCTCATGATGTTGAAATTCGGCCAGCTAACCCAAGACATAACCCAGCAAATGGAAATGAACAAAACCGGCAATGACAAATGATCAGCGCAGAAGGTGCCCAATCGAAACAAATGACATGGCAAATGAGTACATAGGGTGTATAGGGAGGAGAATGAATTGATTGGTTTACATTTGTAACATATGCATTTTGAATAATGTGTTGGTAAAAATAATGATAAAGATGTTTCTATGTGATAGATTGAAGTAATGTTTTTAGTTATTTTTTTTCTTTCCTTGTGCAATTAGGATTTCGGTTGGTTCAAATGTGAAGATAAAAGGTTTCTTTGTGAACGAGTGAAATGCTGTTTATGGTTTTCTTTGTGTAAATTGAAAAGAGTCGCTCCTGAGGAAGCAAAATCTGCGTTGAATTAATGCAAAACTCAGGGGAATATCCGATCTGTGGGTATTATGGGTCTGGAAAACACAGGTCCCCAGCTGTTAGTAGCCTTGTTTCAGATTTTCTGCTTTCAGTGCTACTATCTATCTATTACTATTCAATATCTGTCAGTATAAAGATCTCTTACTACAGTATGCGTGCTGTATGAATATTTTAAGATAGGAGAACTCTGAGAAAGGAATGAGTAAGTTTGGAATCTTGGAATCAGGATGTGATAATACGATTGTTTAACCGATGGCTTCCCAATATGCGCTAATATGTTAATATTGATTCTTTATAGCTGAGTACGTAAAGTGCTGTCTGTGGATTTCGTAAGTAGATTGATTCCCTTCAAGGTGAAAGAAGAATTGTGATGTGTGTAATTTACGTGGCCCTGAATTATTATTGTGGTAGTCAAATGACGAGTAGTTTTCCAGCAAATGGAGAATGGAACAGAAATAGGGATCCTTTTTGTAGTCTTGATTGATGTTGAGGCAGGGCCTGAAAAATTACTCTGCGTTAATATTTGTCCTAGAAAAGTGACGTTTATGTGTTTTGCTGATGCTGTGAGCATTACAGCTTACTGTTTTCGCTGGTGCGGGATGCACTGCAGCCTATATGAGTTGCACTGAAGAAATTTCCCACTTGAAGGTAGAAGACGATTAAATAATTTTGATTATGGGACCGAAGGAAAGCTTGGTTTAATGTAATAAGGACGAAGCATAACATTTGTCATTTGAACTACAGGAGGGTTCGGATCTTTTGTATCAGTTGTTAAGTTCAATAGGATGTTAAGATAGAATAGAGGAGACCACAATTTTGCCATTCATGAAAAATGAATGATGAATAACCACCACAGGCGAAATAATTGATTTGGAAGTGAAAGGTAACTTAAAGAAGGAACGAAATTGGAGCAAAATGGGTAAGAAAATGTAGTATAACCTGTACGACGAAAATATTTTTACCCTTCTCAGAGTCATCTGTGTGATTAATTCTTTTGATAACGTAATCTTAGATGAAATTGTCTTTCTGTCTTATGTATGAATATATGAGTATGATAAATGTATAATTGCGAGTCTCTTATCAGGTGTGTCAACTGGTATATATGTTTTGGCGTGTAAATAACCATTTTTATTTTTACTGTGTATGTTTAAGAAAAGTTACTCCATATGTATCATGTGACAAGACATATGCTGCGAGCATAAGAAGAGGACGAATTGGAACAATGTTGTAGTGATATAAACACTGTGTTGAAGTAGCTTGTTTGATTAACTTGTAGTGGATTGAAGTAGAATTTTGAGTAATACATGTTTATGGGTAGTTGGTTTGTAGTATAGACAACAGGTGTGCGTGTGTGTATGTAAATAACATGTGAACCCCATGCTGCCCTGACCTATACTTGCACAAGGCATAATCCTATTCATTTTAGTGAATTAATAAGTATCATTTGATTTATTAAAACGCAAGTGAACCACATTAGTGATGTGGATTTAGGTATTATATTGTCAGTTCATTTAATTTTTATTTTTATAGTGTCAATTCATTTAACTTTTATTTTTTTTATATTGTCAAGTCATTTAACTTTTATTTTTATATTGTCGATTCATGCAATTTTTTTTTGCAAACAAAAAAAAAGAATAAGTCTCACTTTTGTTCTTAAAAATTGTATTATGTATGACATTTTGTAATCACATAACTATGATGAACAATTTCTGTGAATGCAGTTGAAAACGAACCGGCTAAACTCTTCCGAGACAGCGGGAGCAGCGACGAGGAGGACTAGTTGTAAACAGGCAGGTTTCCCAGCAGGACACACTGTCAGCCAGGCCACTTCCGGAGCACGCTCGCCAACAAAAGAAGGGCTGTGGGGCAAACACTTTCCCTTGCACCCGGAGCTAATGGCTGGCTGCACCAGTGCGACCCTTTGTGGAGGCGATGACCTGAGATGGCCGAGCGGTCCACCGCGCTGAAATCCCTCTGCTGGCAATGCACCACACGCACGTGACCATGACGAGACGGCCGTGGTGAAACGACAGAAGACAGGGGATAAAGGGGCATGGAGCCTTTTGACAGGTACTCTCCAGAGAAACTTGCAGACTTCAACGGCGTCTATCAACATTTTCTGACGGATTCCCACTGTCGAGCGACAGTAAATCATGGTTCGATGTTCTCTGGTCGCTAAGGGTGGCACAAAGAAGAGCCATTAAGTGTCATCCTTGCCCAGGAATATGAAACCGGCGAGCCAATTGAGGATAACTCTAGAATTTAACAACACAAGGGGCATGGAGCCTTTTGACACGTACTGTACAGAGAAATTGGCAGACTTCAACAACGCCTATCAACATTTCCTGATGGATGCCCACTGTTAAGGGACAGTAAATCATGGTTCGATGTTCTCTGGTACCTAAGGGTGGCACAAAGAAGAGCCATTAAGTGTCATCCTTGCCCAGGAATATCAACCTGACATGTCAAACGAGGATACCGCACGAATTTGACAACACAAACATGGAACCAAATCGATATGTACGTGAAACGGGCCACCAAGAGAAACTTCATGAGAGGGCAGAGACGGTGGGATTGCACGCAACAGATGGACTAAAATCCCTACTGACAGCTGCGGTCACAAACCCCTCCTCTCCCCCCTCCCTCTTATATTGTGCCTCGGAACAGTGTAACTACTGAGTGTGCCAGTGAACAGTGTTTATACGGTTCTTAGACCAATGCATATATGTGTATTCTTTCAGAGAAACTTTGATCGTGTATTTTGTAGGGGTTCGATTTATTGCTGTTTCTTAGACTGACTCTTGTATTTTGCAGGTGTTTTATTTATTGGTGTTTTTTTATACGTTGACTATTGTACTTTCAGAGCAGTTTTATTGATCAATGTTTGTTCTTGTGTGATGCATTAGATGTGTCATATTTTGTTTCGTAAATTCATTCCTGTGGCATTGTTTCGTTTATCAGTCAGATAGCTATTCATTCCCATTAGACTGTGATCGATTAGCCTTTGCATGGGGCATATTTATAGTGAGGAACCCTTTAAGAGGAACAATCACATAATTAATTGTAGTTTCAGTAAAATGACACAGTGATCATTGTTTGCTAACTAACTGAAATACAGTAGAGTGATTAAATTAGTGCCACAAAGTTATTTTAATTCTACAAATTATTAGTTTTATAAGATATAGAATTTTTTTGCGATAACCACTTTGTAAAACTTGTTTTTCCTCTTATCTTTTTTTTTTTTTTTTGCTTTTGCGGATTGTGCATTGCAATGTTCTGCTTTATAATACTGATGTTATTTTCATTTTTTTTAATTGCTGTGGCATCTTTGCAATTTTCATAAATTTTACTTCTTAATAAACAGTCTTAAATTTTCCTGTTATCAGTTGGCTCTTGCAATGAGTAAATACTGCTAAACTCCATAAGGGTAACAACCAGAAATTGTTTTCGTATTAATGACACAGGGACCATTGTTTCTACTTGCTGACCGAATTAGGCCTACACAATCTTTTATATAGGTGTCACAGATTGTTGTTTTCTCTTTGAAATTGGGGGATTCTAAAGATGTGTTGAAATTATAGTGTTTTAGCAAGTAGCTGGTGACTTTTTGCCTTTTCTTTACATTTTTGGTTTAAGTTGGGTGTGAGAAGCCTTCTTGGGAATGTCCTAGCATGGCCAGAAAATTCCCTGCACAGTCTTTTGCCGGAGCGTTGGGGTTATGAAAGGTCTCTGTTGGATTCCTTTCATGTTAATTTCTTAAATCTGTTGTCATTTACAGCATAAATTCCTCTTCTAAATTTACTGTGGTGTTTCTGACTATCTGGGAGGAGACTGAGCAGTGAAACACGTTACTTTTACACATAAACAAGAACGATCTGTCACACTACTACACTTTAAAACACAGTTTATATGTAATTCATGTCACCCAGTCTCATACAGTATCTACATCCGCTTTCTTTTATATACTGTATATGATAAGATACTGACATCCCCCTTCCCTTCTGTGTGAGAGGATGAATGAGCAAATGTATTTCTAGTTGCATGCTTGATGGTAGCAGACAAGCCTGTCTGCTAGAGAACAGTAGAACCAACGTCAGAACAGGTACTACGCTTTGTAAAAGCAGAGATGTTTCTATTCATAGTATGGTCCTGTCTGTCCCTTGTCATGTTGGTATAGGAAGCTGCCTCTCTGGTCACTTCCGTTTGTATCTGTTAAGCACACTCGGTAGGAGACCAGGTCAGTCGGTCTGCGGCGAGCGTCTGAAGTGGTAAGATCTCCGGCTAAGCGCGTGTCTGTTAAGTCCGTAGGACAATGGATTTCTTAAGTTCAGTGTAACTCAAAATTTAATCACCTTTATTTCAGGTTTAGCTCTAAAATATCTAATGTTATCTTAAATTGCAACACAGTGTAATTCGAGTGTAAAGTTCAGAATATCTTCCGGTTGTTGCTTTGTCACTACTTTGTGAGGAAAGTGGAACCACGGGTTGATCAGTAACTCCAACTAAGATCATCAATCTTAAATGCGAGTGTGCGTGAGATTATAGCGTCTTATCTTGACAATATTTTTCAATATATCAACTACTCTTTATGTTCAACGCACGTGGGGTGTACTTTGTGAGACCAGTACCACGTGCTTATACAATTGTTTGACCCATCAGATTAATAGTAAGACGGTAGTAATGAGTTCGAGGTATTTCTTTTGTAAATTGCGTTTCGATGTAATTTATTTTAATTATCAAACTTATTATGGAGTTACACTCTTTGTGTAAACCAAGTTGACCACGTGAAGCATGTGGTGTAAGCATCAAAGTAGCCCTCAGCTATTCTTTTCGGGAAGATTTCACAGAGAGTTAGTATGAATTTACTATACCAGTGTGTGGTAATTTCATGACGGACAGGATTGCTCTATGAACGTAACTTCTTTGGCTGAAAATTGAATCGGTTGGTTGTGGTTAATTTCCTCTTGGATATATTTCAACGTTCTTCGTGTGTCATTTTATGAATGCAGTGTTGTATGTAGTCTCCTAATCTTGGCTCCCTGTTTGATGTGTTCCATAAGATTACAAACTCACATTTTCACAATCCTAAATAAAGCACCAGTTAAGTTATGTATCAAGTTTGATAAGCTGAAATTTTAACAGAACAATGATCAATGTTAAAATAAATGTCTAAATATAAACTGATTTACTTCTTTTTATTTAAATTGTCTTTATATATATATATATATCACCGGTTATCGTAAGATGAGTACTAAAAGATTATAATTAATGCTAGTCTGGTTGGGAATTTGGTAAGCTAGACTGGATACCTGGTGAAACAGTTGCGCAGTAATGCAAGGTTAACTTCCTCAGATAGCTCACAGCTTTTAACCCACTTTTATGGTCTTGAATATCAGCACCGCTTTCAGAACAAATTAATGCAACAACATTACATGGTTTCTGTACGATTTGTAAATAGCCTTTCGCTCCCTGTCTTTTACCCTGCCACCTTCAGAATTTGAAACAGAGTATTCCAGTCAACATTATCGAAAGCTTTCTCTAACTCTACAAATGCTAGAAACGTAGGTCTGCCTCTCCTTAATCTATTTTCTAAGATACGTTGTAGGGTCAGTATTGCCTCAAGTGTTCCAACATTTCTACGGAATCCAAACTGATCTTCGCTGAGGTCGGCTTCTACAAGTTTTTCCATTCGTCTGTAAGGAATTCCTGTTAGTATTTTGCAGCCGTGACTAATTAAACTGATAGTAATTTTCACATCTGTCCACCCCTGCTTTCTTTGGGATTGGAATTGTTATATAGTTCTTGAAGTCTGAGGGCATTTCGCCTGTCTCATACATCTTGCCCACCAGATGGTAGAGTTTTATCAGGGCTGGCTCTCCCAACGCTATCAGTAGTTCTAATAGAATGCTGTCTACTCCCGGGTCCTTGTTTCGACTTAGGTCTTCCAGTGCTCAATCAAACTCTTCACGCAGTATCATATCTCCCATTTCCATAATATTGTCCTCAGGAACATCGACCTTGTATAGAGCCTCTGTGAACTCCTTCCACCTTTTTGCATTCCATTCTTTGCTTAGAAATGGGTTTCCATCTGAGCTCTCGATATTCGTGCAAGTGTTTCTCTTTCCTCCAAGAGTGTCTTTAATTTTCCTTTAGGCAGTATCTATCTTACCCCTATTAATATACTCCTCCACATCCTTACATTTGTCCTCTAGCCATCCCTGCTTAGCCATTTTGCGCTTCCTGTCGATCTCATTTTTGAGACGCTTTTATTCCTTTTTGCCTACTTCATTTTCTGCATATTTGTATTTTCTCCTTTCATCAATTAAATTCAGTATCTATTTTGTTACCCAAGGATTTCTATTAGCCCTCGTCTTTTTACCTACTAGATCCTCTGCTGCCTTCACTATTTCATCTCTCAAAGCTACCCATTCTTCTTCTACTGTAATTCTTTCCCCCATTCTTGTCAATCGTTCCCTAATGCTCTCCCTGAAACTCTCTACGACCTCTGGTTCTGTCAGTTTATCCAGGTCTCATCTCCTTAAACTCCCACCTTTCTGCAGTTTCTTTAGTTTTAATCTACAGTTCATTACCAATAGATTGTGGTCAGAGTCCACATCTGCCCCTGGAAATGTCTTACAATTTAAAACCTGGTTCCTAAATCTCTGTCTTACCATTAGTTAATCTATCTGAAACCTGTAAGTATCTCCAGGCTTCTTCCATGTATACAACCTTCTTTTATGATTCTTGAACCAAGTGTTGGCTATGATTAAGGTACGCTCTGTGAAAACCTCTACCAGGCGGCTTCCTCTTTCATTCCTCACCCCCATTACATATTCACCTACTACGTTTCCTTCTCTTCCTTTTCCTACTATCGAATTGCAGTCACCCATGACTATCAAATTTTCGTCTCCCTTCACTATCTGAGTAATTTGATTTATCTCATCATACATTTCATCAATTTTTTCATCATCTGCGGAGCTAGTCGGCATATAAACTTGTACTACTGTGGTAGGTGTGGTAGCTGTCGCTAACTCCGGGACCACGAATATGAACAAGAAGATGTGGGTGCAGGACGACGTCAGTCAGCATCGCCGCAGGCTAGCCGCTGGAGAGGACGTTCCCCAACACGCCGATCAAGGTCTCCATCGCCGATTAGAAGCTCCCGCCGACCATCTGGCCCCCGCAACCTGGAAAAGTTAAGGGTGCAGCCTTCCTTGGAGGTGAGGCCGCCGAAGAGAAAAATCCTCGGCCCTCGATCACTACAAAATTCATAGGAAACTACGTCGATATCTTCTTGGATGGCCGACTAACTCAAGCTCTTGTGGAATCTAGAGCGTAACGTTCAGTCATTTCGGAGAAGTACCGCCGCCAGTTGCAGAAAACCGTATTCGTCAACAACAAAACATCTCTGCTCAAGGTGGGTAATGGGAAATATGTAAAACGTACGGGAAGATGTGTCTTTCGTGTGAGTATAAGTGGCCATACACAGACCTTAGAAATCAAGTGTGTATTCATGACGTCATCCTTGGATGGTACATTTTGAAAGCTTCTCACGCAATTATAGATTGTGGTCGCTCGAAGATTATGCTAGACGTGATGAGATACTGTGGAGAGGAAGATGCGCATCCGAGTGTGTGGAGACTATGTGTGCTGGATGATCATTCCTGCGGTCAGCGCTATAAAAGTTAACTGTCATGTGTCATGCCATGCACCAACCCATGGATCTTGTGGTGGAATATAAGATAAGCATACCTCTGAAGAATAACTTGGTCATCCCAGCGTCTGTCATCTCATTTAAGATCGGATTCGGTGCATTGTGAATAGTTAACTGTCGCCAATAGCCGCAGATCCTTCCAAGACGCATGTGCGTAGCAAACTCTTAGCTGTTAATAACAGAACAGCTGAGCGTTATAGAAACCTCCCATGACGAGTCTGTGGGCGAAATTATCGCTATCACTACGAGACAAGATCTTATAGGTGGACTATCACCAGATCTCACTAAGGAACAACAGAAGAAGCTATTGCCAGTCTTCTATAGTTCTCTGAATGTTTCAATCCACAGGTGAAGAGCAAATTGGACAAATCGACGGTGAAGCAGTGGATTAGCACTGGAGACCATCAACTAATAAGCCAGAGAACATACCGTGTGTCAGCAACGGAAAGTCGAATAATTCGCGACGAGTTAGAGAAAATGCTGAAGAATGACATTCAGCCTTCGCAGAGCCCATAGTCGTCACCAGTGGTCCTCGACAGGAAGAAGAATGGCAGATGGCGCTTTTGTGTTGATTAGAGGAAGCTTAATAACGTAGCTAAAAAGGACGTTTGCCCTATTCCACGAATTGACGATACACTAGATTGTCTGAAGGGACTAATTTTTTCTCAGCCATGGATATGTACTCGGGATACTGGCAATTCGAAGTAGATAAGGCTGATCGTGAGAAAACTGCATTCATCACCCCGGAGGGCTTGTATGAGTTTACGGTAATGCCGTTTGGTTCCTATAATGCACCAGCAACTTTTGAACGGATGATGGATAGTCTTCTAAATCACCTGCGGTGGACGATATGTCTTTGTTATTTAGATGACACTATATTGTTCTCAGAGACATTTGATGAACACATAAAAAGACTGAGGGTCGTTCTTAAGTGTCTCCAACAAGGCGGACTGAAACTTAACCCGTGAAATCAAAATACTTGGACAACTTGTGTCAAACGAAGCTGTACGGCCAGACCCAGAAAAGGTAAGATCTATAAGTGAATTTCCTATTTCTAGAAGTCCTGATAGAAAAGAAACTCTTTATAATAGTAAAACTCCTTTTGTAAAGAATTTTAAGTTTTAGAAAAATAATGTGAAATAGTTAAATTTTGGGAATATTTAAAACACCTAAATTTTTGTTGTAAAACTGCAAAGTCCAGGACTACAGGTTTTTCGTTTGAATATATTTCATGTATGACTAGATGTTCCCAGGCACACATTGCTGACGTTCAGTCTTTTAAATGGAAAAGAAAGAAAAGAGAACTTGCAAATTTCTAATATTTATGGGATTTGGATATATGACCAGTGCTCCTTCTCTTCCCAGTCTCTGTCCATCTCCTCCCCTCCCGTCTTTCTGCATCTACTCCTCCTCCTATTTCTCCGTCCATCTCCTCTTCATCTCTCTCATTCTCCCTGGCCATAGGTCTTGTTTATTTCAATTTTGAGTGTAGACTGTGTTGTAGTAGTAGTAGTAGCAGTAGTAGTGGTAGTAATATTCTAATCATAAACCAATAAACCTTAAAAACAACTTTCTTATTAGCAAAGAATGTTTCACGACTGTATACTTTGTACATATTTATACATTAAAAATATATAGGCTACGTGTGTCTAAACGTTTATTAGAGTAAAGCGGAAATTTGAAGTAAATCGATGGAGTACAGTTTTTGTTACAATATTTCCCCTTTCTATATTATGTGTATATTTAGATGTCATATATACTAGAAACACATAGCCTACGTTAATTTAGATGTTCATTAGAATATTGTTTATTATAACTCCGAAGTAAATCGGTCAAAAACTTTATCGGTGATAACGTTTTATCGCTATATGTCACATATATATATACATACCACATATAATACAAAAAAGATCACTGACGAGCCAAAGAAATTGGTACAGGCTTGCGTATTCAACTATAAATGTCGCGCGGTGTAGCCGCGTGGTCTGGGAGCCTTGTCACGGTCCGCGGAGCTCCCTCTCTCTGAGGCTCGAGTCGTCCATCGGGCATGGGTGCGTGTGTTGTCCTTAGCGTAAGTCGGTTTATGTTAGGTTAAGCAGTGTGTAAGCTTAGGGACCGATGACCTCAGCAGTTTGGTCCCATAGTTATTAAAATATGTGTATAAAGATATGCAAACAAGTATAATACGACGCTGCGGCCGGCAACGCCTATTTAAGACAAGTGTCTGGCGCAGTTGGTAGATAGGTTACTGCTGCTATAGCGGTAGGTTATCAGGATTTAAATGAGTTAGAACGTGACGTTTTAGTCGGCACATGAGCGATGGGACAAAGCTTGTCCGAGATAGCGATTTAGTGGTGATTTTCCACTAAGACCATTTCATGACTTTACCGTGAATATTAGGAAACCGGTAAAACATCAAATCCTAGACATCGCTGCGGCCGGAAAAAAATCCTGCAAGAACAGGACCAACGACGACTGAAGAGAATCCTTCAACGTGACATAAGTGCAACCCTTCAGTAAATCGCTGAAGATTTCAATGCTGGGCCAACAACAAGTGTCAGCGTGCGAACCATTTAACGAACCATTATCTATACGGACTTTCGGAGCCGAATACCGACTCGTGTACCCTTGCTCACTGCACGACACAAAGCTTTACACCTCGCTAGGGCCTCTCAGCACCAACATTGGACTGTTGATGATTGGAAACATGTTGCCTAATCGGACAAGTCTCGGCTACAAATTGTATCGAGTGGATGGACGTGTACTGGTATGGAGACAACCTTATGAATCCCTGGTACCATCATGTCAGCAGTGGACTGTTCAATCTGGCAGAGGCCCCATGACGGTGTCGAGCGTATGCAATTGGTGTGATGTGGGACCACTGATACGTCTAGATACGATTCTGAGAGGTGACGCATAGGTAAGCATCTTGTCTGATGACCTGCATCCATTTTTCCATTCTGCATTCCGATTTGTTTGGGCAATTCCACCAGGACAATGCGACACCCCTAACGTCCAGAACTGTAACAGAGTGGCTACGGGAGCCCTCTTCTGAGTATAAACACTTCTGCTGGCGACAAACTCCCCACACACGAACAACATTGAGCAACGTGCTGTTCAGAAGAGATCTTCACCGCCCCCGCCCGCCCCTCCCCCCATACTCTTACGGAATTATGGACAGCCCTGCAGAATTCATGGTGTCGGTTCTCTCCATCACTACTTCAGCTATTACTCGAGTCCATGCCACGTCGTGCTGCGGCACTTCTGTGTGCTCGCGGGGGCCCTACACGTTATCAGGCAGGTGTAACAGTTTATTTGGCTCTTCAGTGTATATAAACTGACAGACATAAGGGAATACAACGTTGTGTTAAAATTTCAAAGTAATCTGTGCAGAACTTCCGGCGATATACAATTTCGAACAAATGGACATTTACATTTTCATTTATATAGATTTTGTAACCTGAAATGTTGTTGTTCTACGCCATTTACGCAATTCTTAAATTTGCTATATAAATTTAAGAATCATATGAGCGATGTTTCATGGTGATTTGGATTGATGCTTGCGAATTTCAAGATTCATCTTATTAGTCCGGACGGCTTACTGAAACCATTTGCACGCTATAAAGTGAATTTTGTGAGTAAAACTCTCAGAGATGGGCATCGTATCTTTTCGTAACGTCTGCCGCTGCAGTTTGCTCGACAGTTTTGTGATGCTACCTTGGTGTTTGGACAGACTGACGAACCGAGCAGATCTCCATTGAATACTTCTGGTTTGTTGCATCCATTCAATTCATTTTGGGTCCCAACCAGATAAAAAACACTTAAGAATCTGTAGGAACCTCTATTGTGCGTGGCTTACACTTTCTTAGGAGTCCTCCAAAAAATATCATTCTGACGTGCGTCTCTCACACAGTCAAATTTACATAGTTGTTCTTTCATTTACATTTGCAATCCGCAAGCCACCAAACGGTGTATATATTAGGATACATTTATAAATTGTCTTTTCCCTCTTTTCCTGCTTCAATAGCAGTAGTGGTAGCTAAGAGGGGGGGTGCTATGTGGGGGCTATAACACCCCCAATGGAGTATCATATTACACTGGATAAGATGACTTAAGAAATCAGCGGCTATATAATTTCAACAGATCCAGTCATTTTTTATAATTACTTACCAATATAGGTTGCAGTGTATTTCAAACACATTTAACAAAAGAATGAGAGTGTCAAACAGCTTACTGTCTATACCAATAAATATCATATAACTTAGAATGGGCGTCGTATTATTATACATTGGCTGTATAATAGACCTATACGTTGGATGTATATTACTGTACCACTTGCAATAATCAAGAAAGATAAATATGCTGGGTATGCCCACAAACACTTCAACTGCTGAGCCCAGACCAAAACTTCGAAATCGTCGGACATCTGGGTCAAATCGGATTATTTTCTCGGGAACACACATTCTGTAGGTACTGAACTCTAAAAAAGTTACCAAAAACTACTTCAAGCAACACAAGATTTTACCAATTTGTCGGTGTAGGACCCCAACTCTCCTTTTGTTAAGCTATATTCCATTCCCCCCAAACCACCCCCCTCCCCCCGTCTTAACCCACCCCCTCCATTCCCACTTCTAGAGTCGCCGATGATCAGTAGCAAATGATTCACGTGAAGAATGATTATGGGTAAGCCTCTGTCCGCGCTCGAATGTCTCTAATTCGATCCTCATGGT